>NC_026002.2:56434498-56697815 GCF_000442705.2 Elaeis guineensis | reverse complement strand
GTCCCTCTTTAAGTTTAAGATTAAGTTCCAAGGAACAGAATTACATAGCTTTATAATTCATGATTGGAATTAATATACCTCGGAATCGACCACAGCCAATGTGGCAAACTGACGAAATCAGGCCTCACCACGAAGCCTCTACCCTAACGAAGCAACTCCCATCACATGGCCAACCCATAGGCACACAAAGATGCCCAGATCTCCCCCCATATGGCGACAACTCGACCATGATCGCAAATGATTTACATAACCGTGGGATGTAGGGGAAGTGGCACACGGAGAATCACCCATGTGATATCTCAGGACACGCAATCAATCATCCGAAATGGCCGATCTGCACATCCAAAATTTCCACAGCGACGAATACCAACCCTCACCTATATAAGCCACCCCCGGGAAGCTCTAGGTAAGTTCTAAGTTCTAAGACCAAGTCCAAGGCTAAGTTCTAAGTCCTAACTGCTCTTGAATTCTTATCACTCTACCACTCTCAAGCACCTTCGCTGTTCCTTGAGAGTTATCTGACTTAGAACATCTGGGGATCCCTACCTGATACTCTCCAACACTCTACCAGCACTTCCTTGTCTATGTTGTCTCAGACCCAACATCGATGCAAAAGTCTGAGCGAGCCTCTTCCCATCCACCTCTCGGGTGCAATCAGCTTTGCGACGATCATCTCCAAGTCCCTATGACCACCGTCCACCAACCTAGGAGGCACATTGAGATCTCCAATCAACTCCTCCAATCCACTCATCACCTTGTCGAGCTCTCTAGCACATCAACCAGCTCAACACGTTAGTCAGATAGGCTCCTAGGGGCAACAAAAGTAATTATTGTGTTGTGGTCAATTCTTTGACATGACATATTTGATTTTGTTATGTCATTTCTTTTATTTCTGCATAAATCTGAATTGTAATGCTTTTTAAATTTTTACTTCCACTGGTAAATTCATAGTTGCTTGTTGAATATGCTTAAGATCATATATTCTTTATTAATTATATGTGTGTTGCAGCTTACTTTGTCAAGGGGCGTGCCTTGTGCCTAGGCTCCAAGAAACCTTGGTGCCTTTGTGCACATTGAGCCTTTGATAGCTTTGTCTCAAGCAATATCTTTTTTCCTTAAAAAAAGATGTTATTTGAGATAAGAATTAGGAGAAAGTAAATCATGAGGTAACGCAAAGTTTCTTCTAGAAACTACTGCTATCATCTTTAACTGTCGATAAATTTATTCCCATATATAAACCCACAAAGGTGACCATCTAGCAATTTATGTTCTAATATTTTAAGTTTCCTGTATAATCAGTTATTATTACTCTGGCCACTTGAGTGACCATGCTCCTCTAAATTTTAGAGCAAAATTTATCATGGATCCTCAAAATCTACTATAGCAAATATACATTACATTTAGGGTTGAGATTTAGGAACATCATTATGCAGTCAGCATACTTTTCTTGGCAGATATGCATCTGGGCTTTAGCCATATGTTTTGCTTTGTATTTTGTTGGCCCCTACAATAAACAATTGAAAGATTGTGACAAGTTCCTCATCAAGGGTTTTGACCACTGGTTATCTTCAAGATGTTGTCCTACTATTGTGCTAATAAAATACCAATTTTGGACAGACTGGTCAAACCATTCACCAATGATGTCCCACCAATACCTGTATTTTTCTCTACTTTTGTTTTCATCTATTTTTTTCTCCATTTCATCCTCCAATCCCTAGATTTACCTCCATGCTTATTTTCTGTTCCTTTATAAACTTCCCTTCACAAGATTGATGGCAAGAAGCTGACAAATGTAAGACACTTGAAACAATTCTAGCAAGTTGTTGAAGTGTAAGTTGATGAACTTATATAGGTATGAATGGTTAGCATGAATGAAAGGTCCCAAACATTCGATGGCTGCAAAAGGATGAAATGCATAATAAAAGACTTTTTCCATTGCCGATCACAACTCGGAAAAGGCTAAAGAAGGATGAACAAATAGAATGGTTGTCTTGTCCATTGGTCATAGAGAAGTTTTGGGCTGTTGGATGGCCTATCTTGATGATCAATCAAGGAATCAAAAGTCTGACATAGAACCAACACTAATAGGCAGCAAAGTCTAAACGTTCCAACTTTGAGTTGTTTGACGATTTCATGGTAAGGGTACAACAAAGGTTGTGACACGGCTAAGCAAAGTATGTTGTGCTAGTACCGGAACCTGTATCGACCGCCAGATGGTCAAGTGTGGTACCGTGCCATTCCGTTCTTGGATCATATCGACATACCCAAAGTCGATGAGGAAGGGGGAGAGGGAGAAGGAAAGAGAGGAAATGAGAGAAAGAGAGGAAGGCAGAGGGTGGAAGGGAGGGAGAGGGGACTTGAAGGCAGAGGGTGGAAGGGAGGGAGAGGGGCATTCAAGTCCCCTCTCCTCCAGTTGCACGAAAACAAGGGTTCATTGGAGAGAGAGTGGGGGGGGGAGGGAGGGAGGAGGGAGAGAGAGGCCGAGAGAGGCAGAGAAAAGGCTTTCAAGCCCCCTCTCCTCTGGCCACACGAAAACAAAGTGATGCCCCTGTTTCATTGTGGATGGAGAGAGAGAGAGAGGATAGGACAGGAATAGGGAGGGAGGGAGAGGGAAAGAGGGACTTGAAAGAGAGAGAGAGAGAGAGAGAGAGGGCTTTGGAGCCCCTCCTTTGCAGGCCGCAACAGCACGAACTGGGGCACTCCTATTTTGTTGGAGAGAGAGAGAGAGATAAAGAAGAAGAGGAGAGGGAGGAAGAGGCAGAGAGGGAGGGGGGGGAGGTCGATAGAGGGCTTTCAAGCCCCCCCCCTCCTCCACAGGCTGCAACCGCACCAACACAGGTGCCCTTATTTCATTCCTCTCCTTTCTTCTTGCTCTCTCTCCCTACCTCACTGCATTTCTCAAACCAAGGAATGAAACCATGCCGATCTTACCCCAATATGGTTTGGGGCAGTACGACATCTCATGCTGCCAAGTGCTAACAATCACTAAACTAGTGATGTAGAAGTTTAATGGGCAACAAGAAATTCCACCATAGAAGCCTCAAAGTGGTGTTAGTGTAATCATTGCAAGCTCCAAGAACATGAAACTAGAGAAGCAAGTGCCAATGTGAATGCACAATTCCAGCAGGGTATAAAACCTAATAGTATGCTAGGGGAGGCTTGCATCTTGTGAGCAAGGCATCAGACCAAGGATGGTATAGGTGCATACTCAAGAAGCTACAAAGAATAAGACTACAACCAATGAGCATAAGTATAAAGGTGCTTGCAGAGGCTTGCACTTGTCAGCAAGGCATCAGACTAAAAAGACTACCATCTTTACACTCAAATATGTGTAGATATATACAGAGAATAAGACTAAGAAGAATATCAGTAGAAAAGGTACCATATTCTCTAGCAGTCATAGCAATAGATCATAAATTTAATTGATTCTTTTGATTGTTGGGGTGTTTCAAATAAAACTGATATTTGTCTACAGATTTTTTTGTCCTTCTTTTTCTTCTTTCTACCTTCTCATAGTTCACCATTTACCCTTTTGTTCTGTTCACCTTCTTCCCTTCCAGGGGGGCTGGGTGGGTTGTGATGTGAAATTATAAAGCATGCATACTTAACTATGACAAAAAAAAAAAGCTCAGTTTGTATTATTTGTGAAATATATGAATGTTATACCTTACTATTACCTTCCTCCATGACAAAAAGCATATGAAAGGAAAAGGCATGTTATAGTTTATCAAGCATCCTTTCCAAGAAAGTATCTCACATATTCATGGCACCAGAAATGTTGAAAAGGCTTCAGATTAATTTTAGAGATCTCAAAATTGTATAATGAGGGCTCTGGAAAAATTCAGGAATACACATTCCAGAAGAGGCCAAACCTGGATTGGCTGATGCACCTTCAGATCCCACATGACCTGTTGATGGTGATGATGAAGATTGATGTGGTTGTCTAACAACCAGATGCAGTGTGTGACCATCTTCCACATCTTAGTCATCTATACTAAGGAACTAGAGTCCAAGAATTGACTCAATAATATAACTACTTTATGCAGTTGAGGCAATATATAACACAGTGCAGCACCAGATCTCAAAGATCAAACCAAAAACCAATTGACACCTTACCAGCAAAATTAACAGATAAAAGTGAATTAAATATCACAATTATAGCAGCTTAAAAAAGAAAACAGTGCATAAGCAATGCAATGTTAATCAGCATTAAAATCACCAATGACAATATCATATAAGATGTGAATTTAGCTACATAGAAGAACTTAAAATTTTATATGCATTCAAATGCATGCGTATTACTGAGAGACAAGTATATTCAAATTCCAAACTTCCATTGCTTTTTACCCGCATCATCCTCTAAAGATAAAATAAAAAATAATAGAAATTGATCTCTAATTTTTTTAAAGAGAGGATATCTCCATTCTAATGAAGAGATATGGTAATTCAAAAAAGACTTTTAGTAAAAGAAGACTGGAAGTTGGCATGCTGAAAAGGCCAACAGAGAGCATTTGAAAATCCTTCAACTCTTTAATCTTTTGCTCAAAGCTATCATTTAAGCATTAATGTAAAAAAAGGGCAATGGCTCCCACCATTGCAGGGTTTGGAGAGGATCAGATGTATGCAGCCTTATGCCCGCGTGCAGAGGTTCTATGTTTTGAACCCGTGACCTCCAGATCAAAATAGAGCAACCTTACTATTGCGCCAAGGCTCACCCTCCATTTAAGCACAAGTGTACCAGTCAAATATATATAAGTTCAAGAGAAAAGTAGCTATTCTGGCACTTGCATGAACTGTTTACAAAGTAATACCCTGTGAGTTCTCCCACTTGCTAGCTAAATAACCTTTGATGCATTTTCCCCGAACTTTGCACCATCAGCTATGCCTAAAACATGCATCAAACACACAGTAGACTAGTAAATGGAAAGAACTTCTCGAAAAAGATTTTCAAACCCAATGGCACAAACAATAGAAACAAAATTATCCAATAACCATGTACAGATTCAGTCATTGTTACCTTCCATGTCTACAATTGTAAAATTTAATGCCATCAATTTCCTAGGTGTGTCTAGATTTGCCAGAGTTATTGGACCCAAATATAAAGTGTTCATGGCATGTCAGAGTCACATATAAATGAATTAGGAAGCATAGGAGTAGAATGCTGTTAGTGCAGAGTGAAGGAGATGGTTTGAAATGATTTTACAAGTATGATGAAGCCCAGAAACTGGAGATGCACCAACAGCCCTGAAATAATAAATTCTGAAGGATACGATATGCAGAGAGGAGTTCATCATCTTTCAAAACCTTCCCACGACAGATTAGACGCTGTTGTTCTGATACTACACCAGTGACAGTAGCTATTTGCTCCTTCAGCATTAAAATAGGCACCTGTATGGAAAAAAATTATCAAAAGTCCTGAAACATACACATAAGTCATAACAACAGAAAACAATGACAAAGTCCGTTGGGCAAAGATCACAATCTACCAACATGATTTTAAGATGCCATAGGACAATCAAAGACATGCATGAGCATGCATAAACACATCCATCTAAACTGCCATATAGATATACATATGTACAGCAATATATATGTATTTATGCATCTAGAAATTGAAAGATAATGCAACACACCCATTTATAAACACCTGTGTATAAAAACTGGGAATGGTTTAAAAAGGAAGGATGGGGCCCCAGGCAATATGGAAGAAAGGCTACAGAAAAATGGTTTCCAGTAAAAATAGCCCGCATAATGTCGTTTCTTCATGAAAATTGCGCCCTTTAAAAACACGACATAAGTTTTCTTTCTTTTATTCTTCGTATTTTTTGCTTGTTAATGAAAGGAGGGTGATATGCACCTTTAATCTATAAAGTCAAATACATGAAAGCACACTAAGGAAAAATGAAACCTAATCCCTGAAACCCAAAGCACCCAAGGAAATCCTCTGACATTGCTCCCCAACAAAGAGAATGACCAACAAAAATAACAGGGTATAAAAGGAGAACAAGGAGAAATGAATGCAGGGAAAAATGGAAAGAAAATACAAACAAGGGAAATCTAACATTGTCAAAAAATTTTAAAAAAAAACTCCTTCCTCACTACTAAATCTTTTAGTCAAAAGCAGCTAATACATCAAACCAGAATCTCGCAGTCACGCGCCCCCCACACACACACCCCCCCCCACCCCACCCAAACCAACCCTTGAAAATGACTTAATTTGCCACTCCTCTTTAATACTTCCAAGCCAGTTTCTTCTCAAATAGTTCAGCCAAAATAAGGTTTTAATGTAACTTTGGAAAAGTAATACCTCCATTGTTGCACTTAGGCCCATTCGGTCTATAACAAGAAACTCTCCAAAGTACTTGAAAGCCTGCATTGTGCCCCAAAATCAATGAATCCAACAAAAACTATTTGCCTACTTTGACAGCTAGCCGACTAATACCCTAAGGACATTTGCATGAAGAACAGCCGGTGACATCTTCGTCATTCTTCTCCATATCCCTACTAAGTTAATCAACTACCACTGCTGCCCTTCCACAAATATATAGAACTTGATGGGCAGCCTTTCTTTCAAAGGACTTTAGCAGCAGACTTCTAATCCCTCCAATTTTACTTACCAAGAAAATGCCTGTAGATCCAATTTCAGTCTCCAAGATTCCAACAGGAAGCCTTAAGGCTAAGTAGACAGCATGTCCGATATTATGCACGCCTCCAAGAGGACCTGCTCTTCATGGTGAGGCCCATAAAATACAGTCAATAACTATAGTCTGCTAAACCTGGAACCATTAACATTTGCCGGAATGGCATATTTGAGCTCAAATAAAACCATCTGACATCAGTTGGGCATAGATCCAATGTCAAACCATCCGTGCAAGCTCACCAATGACATCTAAAACTACATCTCTCTCCCTCAATATCAACAATTTCCTATATTCCAAAATAATGTCTTGCAAACACCATATCTTGGTTCCTTATCTTAACCTGATTTGTACCTAACAAATAACTGCTGCTTCAAATGAAATAGAAATTAAACTCTGCTTCTAATTGCAGTGTACATTCCATAGACTACGAGTTGCAACAGATAACCACACCCAACCAGCAAGCCTGGGCCACAAACTTCAAAGCCCGTGATAAAAACAGAGAATTCCAGCTAGTCCACATCCCAAATTTACATTAGATTCTTAAGAAATCACCAATTCAGTTTTCACTTTGAAATATGAAGACCCTAGTTACCAATGTATTTGATGTGGTAGGTACTGACCTACACACCTCTCAAGTTTATCCCAACATAGGGTCAACATTGTCATGCAGCTCATGCCCAATCATTAGATAGGGAAACTACAACACTAGTTGCATCTCGCCATGGTCTGGGAAGCAAGGTGATCGCTAGCCAATCATGGTTCAATTATCATCCTATCTAGGATTCCCTTCTCTTTTCCCATTAGTCCTTTCGTTCAACTCAATCTTTACCGTTCTTGCCTTCCCTTTCCCTCCCCATTTCTCTTGTTCCTCTTATATTTTCTCCTTTCACCCTTCCTTTTTTACCATTCAAGCATGGTCAGATGTTATAATTTTCCTCGATCCACATCTTCCTCATCCCTTCTCCTCTTCCACCTCTTTTTTTTTTTCTTTCTATTTTGATGATTTGTATTTCTTCCCCTTACATTTCTGCTTCCCCCACTCTTTAACATTCAATAATGGTCAGATGTTGTAACTTTCCTCCATCCACATATTCCTCATCCCTTTTCCTCTTCCTCCTCTTCTCTTGTCAGGAAAAAGGTTGGTACAGGAAAAGCAGAAACCTGAATAACATATAAGAAGCAGTTGGTTGGGATGATGAAGCAAGCAAATCCATGTGAACAATCATAACATAGCTTTTCAGATTAAGCTTGATCTCATTTACCATACCTCTCAAGGCTGTACCTCATGAAATCACTTATACTCTAGCAAACAAGTATATGAGCAGAAATGAAATAATAAAAGGCATAAAATGCCACCATAGAACAAGGCACAAGAGAAGATTTAAATCATCTGTATAATATCATATATTGAATAAGAGCCATTGAAAAAAAAATCATACACCATTAAAAAAATGTGAAAAGGAGGATTTGTTTTCCAATACACATGAAAACAGAAATTGCATGGGAAAAGTTATGATAGGTAACAACAAATTGGAAAATCCAGGTTGTACATTTAAAGGATTTTGCATTTAAAGTAAGCAACAACTGTTGTCAAAAATACATCAATAAGCTAACATATCAACATGATGAGTAATTACACAATTATTTGGAAATGGAAAGGGGAAAAAGAGAGAAGAGAATACAATTGATCATTTGATGAACCTACAATATGCCAAGTAAATGAAAAATGAAATACTTACACATTTATTCACTCGCAAAGTGTATGTCTGAGAATCCAAAGTTTTAATTTTTATCTCGACAGTAGTCTCAGAATCTTCAGTAACATCACCATGTGATGTAGTTATATCACGTGCGCCATTTGTTCCCATCTCTTCCAAAGTTCAAAAGAACCTACAGGAAAAAAACTAAATTATTTTATTTGATGAGATGGATAGCATCACTGGTATATGCTCTATAAACAAGACCAGCATAAATATTGTATAAGTTATAAGAGGAAAAAAATGCAAGTGAACATATTGCAAAGTTAGCATTACCTATCAACCATGGATTAACAAGTTACTATCGTCTCAGAAACCAAGTGCCATTAGAAAATGAAGCAAATGTGAGCTTACACAAAATAAGTTGTTTTATTCTGAATAAAATCATGTATCCATTGATAGAAAAACATTCTTACAGTCAGACTTTATCTCATAAACTGTAGCACTTAAGTCTAAATGATTTTCAATAAAAAAGTATTCTATTACAAGCAAGTCCTTCTAGCACAGTTTAGCAAAAACTCTATGGGTGCAAAGAAAACCATGGTTTGTTGTACCCAGCCCATACCGCCATCTATAGTGCCGAATATGGGGCATACATACTAGTAGGCTATAGAGACTTGGTACACGGCTTGTATCAAGTGTTAGTACCAAGGCGTGTATCGTACCAACACTCGGTACAGGGTGTAGCGGTTGGGTATCAATATGGAGTGAATACTGAGACTACAAACCATGGAAAAAAAAAAAACTATGGAATCTTGAATCTCCAAGTTCATTAGCAATGCCTTCACCTGTTTGCCAAACTAAAAAGCAGGAAAAGCTGTAAAAAGATGACACATAAGGTGGAAAAAGTTCTAAAGTAATCTGAAACAATGAGAAACAGTGGAAGCAAGGAAACATAGACCACGATCCACAAAATTGAAAACCTGTCTAAAGTAAGATTGATGCCGAATTTGGGTAGATAAATATTCATTCCTCCCCACTTTTCCCCTATCTATTTCATCATCATGCTCTGCAGTCACTACCTTCCTCTTCTTAGCTTGTGCAGCCTCTACTCCCTACTCTATGCTCACTCCCCAGGATAATTTTGCATTTTCCTATGCTCAGTCACTTGACTGACTCCCAGTCTAAGGTCAAAAACCTGCCATACCAAATTGCATTTATGGGTTCAGAATGTGGATATTTCAGCTCAATATCCAAGTCAATGAGTTTGTCCAAAACCTTCCGAAGTTTTTTGTCCCAAAGCACCCAAAACATTTCAAAACAAGAATGTCACATATACCCATGCAGATGAATCGATTCTGCTGAATCCATGAGAAAGTTAATCAAACAATAACGAACTGTTCAAGACCTTAGCAATGGATAGGTCAGGTAAGTTATTTATTTATTTTTTTTTGTCTTTCAAATGTTACAATATGAAAAATAGGCTGTCATGGATGTGGTTGGATTCATTTCAGCCAGAAATGCTTTTTTTCACTCAAACCATACAAACCAAGACAGTTCAAGCAGATAGAGACTGATGTACATCTGTTAGAACTTACATTTTTTTTAAGTTCCCATTGCTAATAAAACAAAAACTTATTTCAGATTGCCTGCCAAAATCTATCACTGCAAGAAAGTACAAGACAAATGAGGCATTCCATCCAACTCAAGTTTAACACATCTAATCCAAGCCTTGTTAATTACATAATTGGCACATCATAATGTGTTCCTATATGTGTGACACAATGACCATCAACGAGGCTTATTCCACGTTTCCATGGTCAGTTCCGCAAATCCGCCTTCTTCCAAATATCTAGGCTCAGCTTTATTGAGAGATATATTTTCATCAATGAAAGCTTTTTCAAAAAAAAAATGTTTTTCAGGCTCAAAGGTTGTCCACAGCGATCCCCGCGCTCTTTCAAACCTTCAAAATAATCCAAGCCCTAGGTCTCCTCTAATCATAAGGGTGTGCAATTTAATTAATTATGTCATTCTCAACTATGTTAGAGTTGTAGCAAGAAAGAGGCTGAGAACACAACTTTAAGCTGTGATGGATCCAAAGAAGAATCAAACAGATTCTTGCCTCGGACTACCAGAAAACTATGCCAAGATTCTGAGATCGGTAATATAAAGAACTCCAAAAAGGAGTCATGGGAACACGAACTAGCATACGGGTGTCCTAACAGACTCAACAGTATTCATTTAACCCAATCTTGATGTACGATATGTTCTTGCAAGCAAAATATCTTGATACAGATTTATTACTTTCAGCACGCATACCTTATTCCGAAATGGTCCACTCCAAATTACTAGCATTCAAGAATCAGATATATCATATAGGGCATCAAAATTTAAAACCCCACCCAAGAAACCAAGAAACATCCGAAACCCAGTATACCAAACCAGCACATCCGTAGCTGAATAATAGAAAATCACGTAAGGATCAGATTTTTGGAGCTCTCGGAACGTCGATCACTAAATTTCACCCATAAAAATGCAGAAAAGACGCCCACCTTTACTAAGAGATGAGAAGTTTTCAAGAATCTAATTCTCCAAAACATGAACCAACGACGAACGACCAACCTCGCAACGATATCAAATAACAGCCGAAAAACCTAATTCGAAAAGATATAGTCGATTCAAGACCAGAAAAAGAATCGATTGGGGAGATCTCTATTACCTGATTCGATGGCCGCGCTCGGAGGTCAAGGCCCTAGGAGAGAACGAGGAAAGGGGGCGGAAGGGGAATCCGATTACGGGCTGCTCTCTCTCTCTCTCTTCCTTCGTCCCCTTCTACACTTCGTTGTCTCACTATTAAAAGACGAATACTTTAATAGAAGGCATTGAGATTTCGTATTTATAACCTTCCGTCGTTCGTAAGAGATTTTTTTTCTTTTTTTTCTTTTTTCTTTTTTACACTGTCCCGGCGTGTGCCGTTGGCCCGTTGGCCTTCGAAATTGTCTAAAATCCAGATACCCCCGCGAGCCGTTGGATTGGTGATTGAAGGTGATGGGGTCTTTTTTGGGTAGAGTCCACGGTGGAGTTAAAAACGGTGGCTATTAAACTGCGTGCTCTAAAGATTATATGACAATGGGAAAATTATAGGAGGCAATAATCTAGATGCAATTAGTGCTTCACGAGGAAAGAGCCCCGTTCACTAACTGTTGCGTTTTGGTTTGCCGAAAAGATGTTCGTGTTTTTGTCATCCATCCGAGTGCTTGGAGAGGATTGCGCGTATGGTTGGAGTAATAAATGGAAGGAATATTGGGAAAAATATGATGTACGGAGATGTTAGCAATTAAGAAAATTAAAATGGTTAGATGCACAAATGGTTGGCCTAGCTCCAAGTCAAGAGTTCAGGCGAAAGCCCATCTAAAGATCTTCAATTTCCCGATATCATTTCTCTTGAAATTTTGAAATAAAAGTTTCACCTCAGTGATGGTCAAAGCGCCGTTCTAATCTGATTAAGCATCGTGAAAAAGCCACGTGTCTCATTGAGTCCGTTTGAGAGTAATTAATGCTCGTTAAGAATGTGACCATGATATTAGTGACGGTTATGCCAATTTAGCAATTATTGCATGATTAAAATAGTTTATACAAAGGAGGAACTGAGGAACCCTTAGGTAAGTTATTCTTCGGTCTACTCTCTCTCCAAAAATTTTTTTTCTCTCTATGTTTTACTGTTTCTCTGAAATTCAACTGACTTCAACATTGAAGGATACCATGCAGAAAAAAATTTTGGCAAGGATGCTTCATTTTGAGGTTGATCCAAGATCACCGAAGTTCAATCGCAACTATCACTAGTGTTCTATTCATCAGTTTCAACTCTCCAGCTTAGAGCAGAACTGACCTCATCTATTCACTTTGGTTACTTATCGACAACATTAAAAAAACAGGCTAGGTGCTCGGTCCCAACTCAGGGGTTTTGTTTCAAGCCCACTTTCAATTTTGACCAACTTCAGGTCTAGTTATGGAGAACAAATAGGCTAAGTGCCCAATCATGATATAATGTCATTCAGAGTACTCAATTTCTGCAAAACAAACATGTGCGAGATGTCGATAATTACACAAACAAGGTTACGTCTTCTTAAAAAGATTGCTAATTTGGAAGTATCAAGATTTTTTATCCAAAGTTGCGTTCTTAATTCTTCAAGATTCTCCCTTTTTAAGTCATCAAATAAGAGCAGAATTGCATTGAGTAATTCCACATTTGATTCGTATTAACCCCAAAGAGTGCATCCTCAAATTAATCTGAAAATAATTCAGCTCCGCTCAAGTAATTTTGAACAAAAGCTCAACTAGCATCCAGCAAAAAATGTGCCTCATAATACTATATTTTAGTTATTAGTCGAAGGTAATTGGTATTCTAGTCTCAAAATAGTTTCTTTGGGATGGCAAGTGATACTGAAAACCAAAGACTATTGGGAAGGGTAACGGCTTTAATACCTTATCAAATGCATCTTAGGAGAACGAAGTTAGCGAACATGGAAGAAGAGCATATATATCAAGTTACATTCTAAAAGTTTATCCAAGTCTGCGAGCCATCCTCAAGTTCGGCTAGGTTTTTCATAGTTGAGATAAAACCAAATGGTTATAGTTATGATTATGGTCATATAGTTTTAGACTTGATACAGCACAATATGCTTGATTTTGCTTTGGTCCATTTCAAGCATAAAGGTATTTGATAGCCGCCCGCAAGTTGGTTTGGTCATTTTTTCTCTCTACGAGATTCAGGTTGGCCCACTCCAAAGGCCCATAGGTTTTTTGTCTAAACGAATTTAGCCTAGACTGATTTTCTCAGTGGTGCTGGTCCAATCCTATGAATCTTCTTGATCCACACAGCCAAATAGACCCTATTAGGCTAAATGTCCCGTAAGCTTCATGGATTGGATGAGTACAACCAACAAAATTATAGGCTATAGATCGAGCTAAATCTATGACTACAAATAGATTAGGTTGACCCATGATTCGACTTGACCCAATCCACTTAGATTTGATTCAACTCATTTCAAAAGATCTACGGGGCCGGATCGGATTTTAAAATTGGTCCCATTCTATTTTTGGATAGAATTTAGATTTTTATCAAATTCGAACTCAACTCGATTCGAACTCGGTATGCTGTTAGGACCCAAACACATTTGAGCCTCTAAGTTATAATTTAAGAATTTTATGAGCAACGTCTTTAATAAAAAGATATATTTAAAAATTTTTTTATATCTTAATTTACTTAAAATAATATTATTTATTATTTATTTGTATGGTTAATAATAGTTGGCTACACGGTAATTAAAATGTTGTTAACTATACTTGGCCCGGATTCGATCCAAATCCAAATTTTTCAAGTTGAAGTCGGGTTATATATGAACTTGATTCGACCCAAATAATCCGATCGTAGATCTGACCTAGCTAGACCTAATCCGATCTTCTATTGGGTTAGATTTAGGCCCACTATTAAGATGTTTTAAGGAATTGGATCGGATTAGGATCACTCATGATCCGGTGTGACCTAATCCATGTGCACCTCTAGTTAAGTCTATATTCATAAAACATCTAAAATAGCTTTAGAGTGGATCAACTTAAATCTCGGGGGCAGAAAAAAATAAGATCTTAACGAGTCTTTTTTCTCTCTATGGGATTTGAATCGGCTTATTCCAAAGTTGTTTCTAAATATTTTGTCAAGTCTAACAAAAAATTATTGAAAGTAGAGTTTTTGAAGTTTTTGAAAATAAATTTTTTATCAAATAGAATTTTTACAAAATAAATATTTTAAGAAATAGAGTTTTTATATAAATTATTTATTATTTGATGACTAGGTCTCTAAAATATAAATTCTTTAATATGTGTTGGACAATCAAACTTAAGAAATGTTATTAGTATATGGTGACACTCTCCTTTAGTTTGCATGAGGTTCTTTTTGTACATTATTTTTTTTTAAAAGGGATACAGCTGTACTATTTGACTTTGTCCTGAAAATTTGGCTGAAAAGTAAAATCTCATAAAGTTAAAATAAATTTTACTTTCTCGATGTGTATCAGAAAGCAAGTTTCTTCCAAATGGACATTTTCAATTCTTTTGCCAAACCAAAAATAGTTTTTTCATTTTTTTACTAAATACTACTATAATCATGCAAAATATTTTTTGCAGAAGTATTTTTAGGCTCCCTAAAACCTTTGCCAACCGGGGCTTCAGTTTGATATGTAATAATTAGTTAAGATCTTTAGATATGGTATGAGAACCTTTGCCCGGAACCCCACCCAAAAGGTCAAATGGCCCAATCCATTGGGGAACAAATGATGGGGTTGTTGTGCCACCTGAGCACCAATGTAAGTTTTTGCCCCCCCCTAAGATAAATGAGATCTCCCATGCCTTCAATGTTCAGGGAGAAAACTGGCTACGGGTGAAGAAAAGAAGGGTGAAATTCGAAAAAGCAATGGAAGGTAAGAAGAAATAGTAAAGAGTACCCAGTACTCAATGGCTTGTCCCCTTCAGTCCCATCTCTCTCTCCCTTCCACATACTTTTACATTATTTAACCCCTGTTCTCGTTCTTTTAAGCCTCAAAGCAGCCTCTCTGTAACGTTGGCAGGAGACTTCCTGTGGTCTCTCTCAAAAAAACCATAAAATTACAGGGATATGTTGATCAATATATTTTAGTACGAGATACCATGCTAGAATATTTTTGGATATTCATATAAAATTTTTTATGACTAAATTAGATTCTGATTTGAAAATTTATACTATACATGAAAAAGAGTTCAAAACTTTCCCCCGAATATATATTGATTAGGACATATCGCTATCCTAATAGTTTAGGAGGAGAACTTCCAAACCTCTTGTTAGATTCTTCTTTTTTTTTCTTTCTCTCCTAATTTAAGAGACAACAAGGGAAAGGAAAAAAAATCTGGTACGGTGGAGTTAATATTGCCGAAAGTGGAAAGAAGGTAAAAAAATAAGTCTCTATCATTCGAGGTCGCCACGTCAGCTTCTTCACTTGGTTTGAGCTCCATGTCAATGTCTACATCAGATTCCAATAATCCATCTGCAAGGAGAAGCAACCAACAAGGAAAAAGGAAAGAAAGACCAAATTGATTTGGAAGAGCGGAGATAGGCTTGGATTAAGAGGTATCGCGCAGGAGAAAAGAAATTACAGTGTTAAGAAGACAACCTTTAAATGGAGGGAGAAAGGGTTTTGAAAATGGTTATAGAGAAGAGAGATGGAAAATGGTCAGCTCCATTTCCTTCTTCTAGAGCATGGTATTTATGGGTCTAAGGTTTAAAGAATGATTAAGAGTATTGAAAGAAGAGTGGTGGTTCAAGAATTTGATAGGGAAAGATCAGTAAGTAGAGACTATTCTATTGGTTTTAGGTTTTTTTTCTTTTTTCTAATTGTTTTTGTTTCTGTTGTTTGATCACTTTGCTGTCAAGGAAATCAAGAGAACTCAACTAGAAAAGGTGAGCTCACACATTTATTTTTTCTTTTTTTTTGGTTTGTTATGTTTCAAATTATTGAGTTGTATTTCCTATCGGATTAGTGAGAAGTTGTTGGGTACAATCTAGTGACTTTCAAAATTTTCACAACATTATATGAGAAACTATTCATGGTTTCTCATGAGCAAGGAGGGTTGTTGCTCGCTTTGAGCAGCCTTGCACTCCATTTTTTAGAGACATTATGTAGGGGTGGAAGGGATATAGGGTTATTGCGTTTGGCATCATTCCACATTGTCCATAAGGGAAAAAAGCATTTTAGGGTGAAGATAAGGTATGGTTGCTGCTGCAATACAGCAGCCTTCTTGTTACCAACAGGTAAGCCTGTAGAACCCTCCCTGTTGACCCTAACCCTATCCTTAATCAAATTGGCAATTTAATCTGACTGGTAATGAGCAAGGAGGGAAGAAAGAAATAAGAGTTGTTGGATCAGGATGTTTGATTTTGGATATTGGATCAAGTTAAGAGGTTAAAACTATTGTATAGGTCCCCAATATCGGGTTTTGGTTTTTGGATCAACGGGTTAGTGGAATTTGGGTCATCGGATTCAAATCAGTAGATTCTAGGATTTGGGTTAGTCGGTCTAAGATTCTGGATTGTCGGATTCGGGTTAGCAGGCTGCTGGGTTTGGGTATTGGATTGTTGAGTTAATAAGTTAATAGATTGTGGAACAAAATTGATTGGTTAGGATTGGGGTTGGGTGTCAAGGGTAGGGTTAAGGATTGGTTAGGATTAGGATTAGGGTTAGGATTTGTGTTAGGATTGGGGATACGATTAGGGTTCAGGTTAAGGTTGCAGATTAGCATCAGGGTTAGGGTTTAGGCCATCGAGAAGCTTGCAATGGAGAAGATAATCGAAAAAAAGGGGAGGGGGGAGGAATCTTCCGTAGAGAGGATAGGATATATTAGGGTTTGAGTTACAGCAAATGTTACAATGGAAAAGGAAATCGAAAAAAAAAGAAAGGAAGGATAAAATAATGAATAATGGTTCATTGAGAAGCTGAGAAAAATAGATCAGAAACACAAAAAATATCTAGTTTTTTCTATGATATTGATTATGTTAACTAATGGTGAGACATAGTGGAGTGAGGAGCCATCGATCGTAGCCATGGATGGATGATAAAAACAGAAAGGGGTGGTGTGTTCATCGCCAATGAGGCAAGAAAGAAAAAGGAGGTGAGGAACCAAAACCACCAACGTGCTTGAGGGAAGCTATGAACGGTGAGTGGCTTGACAATTCTCATCTCTGGATTGTTATCTCTCAGGATGTAACCGACAATAAAAAGAAAAGATAAAAATGGATCCAAAAGAGATCAACTCATAAAGTGAGAGCAATCAGTCTAATGACGAAATCAACTAGAAAAGGGTCAAAAAATAGAGGAGATGGAAGAACAGTGGGAGCTGGTGGTGGTCGAGGGAGAGCCAAAGAGCCAAAGAGGAGGATGGGGTTGGGGAAGTGATGGTGATGGGGTAAGTGGGGAAAAGGATTAGGCTTAGTGTTTTTAAAGAAAGGTGCATAGCCAGGTGCATAAAAGAATAAAAGAAAAAAAATATATATGGTTGGCTGCATAGAATTATATAGGGAAATGAATTTTAAATTAATAAGGCACACAAAAGTTTTACATGAATATAGCATAAATTTGATTTCTCAATATCTTTATGTGGGTATCCTTATAGTTTTTTTTTATAAGTGAACTATTATGGTTTGGATTATTCCCCTTGATTTAGATTTTTTTTAAAAAAAAATTTAGGCGATATTTTCTAAGATTTTTTGCAATACTTTTTCTTAAAGTTTTATAAGTCCGCCAACATCCTCCCCCCTAAAAATATATATTCTTTTATTTATTATTTAATTTCTTGCATGAGATATAACACTATTATTTGCTTCATTTAATTTTTTTTTATGAACATAAATTTATGGTAATATCTATAAATTGATCACCTCTTATACTTCTATTTTATGAAGATTTTATCTATAAATAAATTCATAACTTGACTTACCTTTATTGCAAAGTGATTCATTCATTTCTTCCTTTTGCAGGAACAAAGAAAATGCAATTATTTTGCAAAAATAAAATAAATTCTTGCATTTGCTGTTTAAATATTTTTTTCACAATTGTGTATTCAGATTAGGGTGTATAAATGGAAAGGTTTTTCCATTCCCTGCACATTTAAAATTTATGAATACAATTACTATTTGAAAAAATATCAAAAATATCTTATATGTATGTATGTATGTGTGTGTGTATTATCTTGGACATCATACTTTGAATCACATAAAAAAAAGACTAGTACTTTTTTCTTGAATTACTGATTTCATTATTTATTGTAATTGCAGGGATGGATTTATTTTTTTTTTTGAATTTTGCTGCAAGATATCACTGTCAAATTAGGTCTTATACCTCCTATATATTGCTTAGAATTCCAAGGCAACACTTTTCTAAAGACTTATATGGACATCACTTTTGAATGAGGGTAGGGACTAGATGACGAGCTATTTAAATACACTAGGATATAGGGATGGATAGGACACATACAAATTGAGTCAAAGAATAGTAGCTGAGTTTGCATAGATGAGTCGAAGAATAATTTTAAATTTGAAGTTGAGGATGTCAACTATTTTGACAAGGAACATTATAAATATTTGTATGAAATTATCAATACAGCCTATGATAAGTTGGAAGTTCAGCATAGAAGTATGTGGTGGGATTATAATTTATCCATCGAGAGGTATGGATGACTTAAATCTGATTATGATGTATTACAAGAAGAAATTGCTAAGTATAGAAGAATCTATCATCTGAATGCCAAGTTATAGGTTGGAGAAAATTTGGTCTAGGGAACTTTGCTAGGGTCTATCACCCAGCTAAAAAGGTCTATCTATCTTTTAGGTTTTGTTTCTTTATTTTTGTAACGATATAATACACCTTTTGGAATAAAAACCTATAATGATATAGTTATATAATGATATAAACTGAAAGATGGAATATAATACAAAATGTGCTTTCTTTGTATAAATGTATCATAATGTGTATACTTTTAATTATTTTTTCTTTAATAAAATATTCTAAATAACTATAGTACATTTAAAAAAATCATCGTATAGATGTAAATTTTTGCTGTAACTAATAATGCTTGTGTTATTTTGTTGAGATCATATTCTGAAACTAAGATTACTAACTACTATTGATGCAATTTGATTATAATTTCTAGATAAACTTATAATGTCGGTGATAAAAAAAAACATGCTAATATGCTCAGTGCATAATATATGTATTTTTTTGTGCTTGGATGATCATCAGAAAATTGTTAATTCTTAGAATCATGATAGCATAAATGGTGTAGTTATAATATTTATATTGATTATGTATTATATTCATAATTATCTCATTCATTTGATAAAAAATATGTGAATTTAGTGGTTTAATATATTTTTTCTGCATGTTTTATCTAATATTAAGGTACCATTTCTTTTGTTAGATCGTTTCACATTTTTAACTTGCATCATTTTGCACGTTCTTCTATTTCAGATATCGATAGAATATATGCTAATATTACTTATTGAATTTTTATATTCATTAATTATGTATATTTATGATAAAGTATATATGTATATTACTGATCAAATTTTTTGTTAGATTGTTCCATAATTTTAATATGTATCATTCTGCATGTTTTTTTTCAAGTATCAATAAAATATATACCAATATTATTGATTAGTTTTCTATATATTTGTAAATTCTATTTATTGTTCACATATTACGTTATCCATGGTTATTTCTTAATTTTAGATTTTCTTATATATATTTTTTTGCATCATTATATATAATTGGTATAATACTTGATTATTCTAGATATTTATTTTTTTTCTACATGTATTCTATATTCTGTTACTCGAAAAATAGAATGGAACCATTACAAATATTTAGATAAAATAGAATAAAAAGAATGAACATCATCGCTGGGAGAAGAGCCAGGAAGATAGCAGAGTCAGATAATCATTCAAGCATATTGATAAAAAAAAATCACATGTATAATTTCTTTCTACCATTAGTGAAAAGAGAGATGTGCATATTCTTAGTTACAAAAGTTTTCCAGCTGCGGATGCACCTGTGATTTTCAATACTGAGGAAGACATAGATGTATATGTGATCGAACCAAATATTTGTACAACATCTTCTTTCAAGCATTCCAATAAATGATTGAATAAGAATTCAATTTATTTCCTTTTTTTGATTTAGTCTACGATATTTTTAATTATATCTTCCTTACTATATAGGTATATATATTGAATCGTTAGATATTGGAGAGCTTAAATATGAATGTCAATATTGTGAGGCTCTTTTTTGGGATAAAGAACACATAAATAAATTATGCAATACATCAATTCCCCGATTTAGTTTGTACAGTTGAGAAGGGAGTGTATCATTCTATACCTTAAAAAATCTCTGTTTTCTTGAACAGTTTGTTAGATTATTGTTGCTCCTAGATTGATTTTGATGATTACAAAGCAGATTGAAGGGGTACCAATATTTTTATTTGGAAAAGTCTTTGTGCTCTTCAGGGGTAAAATCGTAATTTTATCAAAACCCTGATTTAATAGTATCATTTGGTAGAACAAAAGATTTGTGATCTATTGGTAAAAATTTCATTATTTTTGGACTTGTATTTTTGAAGTTATGCATGTTTGAAATCTATGAGTCGACCCATGAGTCAGCTCATGACACAATGAGCAGTTTGGCACGCAGAATTTTTGGCTTGGCACGGCCTGAGAGTTGACTCATGAGTCGACCCTCAAGGCATGAGTCGACTCATGAGTCGACCTCTGCAGTTTTAGGCCAAAAATTACAGAACCCTATTTTCTGGTTGCTTCAACAGAGGTCGACTCATGAGTCAACCCCTGAGGCATGAGTCGACCCCTGTGATGGGATTTTCTGCAACGGCTAGTTTTTAACCCGTTTTAAGTACTTTTAATGCTCATTTAATGTGGTCTAACGGCTTTTTTTCAGCCTAGAATATTTTTCTCTATTTCTTAAAGCTATAAAAGGATTCAAAAGGTGGGAAACATAAGGAGAGAAAGAAAGAGATTGAAAAGAAAAAGAAGAGCATTCAAAGAGCATTCAAGAGAAAAAATTTGAAAAAGGGTTTCTCAAGCCAACTTTTCAGACCTAATCAAGAGCTCATTTAAAGCTTTCAAGAAGCCATCAATCCAAGCTCACCAACTCCTCAAGCGCTCAATCAATTCTCCATTCACCTTGAGGAAATCCAAAAAGGGGCTTCTTCTCTTGAGTAAAGTGTATTTAAAGTTATATTCACTCATTAAAGGAGCTTTTCTTGTACTTATTTATGTTATAAATTGTTTTACTCATTTTGAGTGATTGTTTTTGTTTTGGAGGGGTTCCAAAATAAGGGAAGGTTGATCCGAACCTAGAATCGGAGTGTATTGGGTTGGCTTGTACCCGAAAAATAAGTGGACTAGCTTGGGATAGCTAGTGTCGGAGTTTCCGACGTTTGTATTCGGGTTGAATACAAGTTTAGTGGATTGGAATTCCCAAGTAGGAGCTTGGGGAGTGGATGTAGGTGCAAGGTTGGCACCGAACCACTATAAATCCTCTTGTTTGTGGTGTGCATAATTGCTTCTCTTAAACTCTTCATTATTTCCTTGCATTCTTGCTTTTGGCAATTAATCTTAAATTAAGGTTATTCTCTTCATTCATTTAGCTATTAACAAACATTTTTCATAAGTCATTAGTTAAGTTCAAAATTTTTAGAAATCCAATTCACCCCCCCTCTTGGGTTGCATAGCTGGGCAACAAGTGGTATCAGAGCCCGGTGCTCTAGCCCATCTTTGATCTAAACAATCAAAGAGCCAAAGATCTATGGCAACCCACGTCGGTACTTCTCTTGCCGAGGGGCAATCCACCAACCGACCTCCACTTTTCAATGGGTCTAATTACACCTATTGGAAAGATCGGATGAAAATATTCATTCAAGCACTCGACTATGATATGTGGAGTATCATAGTGAACGGTCCTCACACACCCACTAAAATTATTGATGGTGAGGAATCAACCAAACTCGAGAAAGAATGGGATGAGGTTGATAAGAAGATGGCCCAATTAAATGCTAAAGCAATGAATGTACTTTATTATGCTCTTGATGCAAACGAATTTAATCGCATTTCTACTTGTTCATCTGCTAAAGAAATATGGGATAGGTTAGAAGTAACCCATGAGGGAACCAATCAAGTAAAAGAGTCTAAAATAAACATGCTTGTGCATAAATATGAATTGTTTAAAATGGAGCATGATGAGTCCATAACTGTAATATTTACTCGTTTTACTGATATCATTAATGGTTTAAAGAGTCTTGATAAGTCCTATACTAACAGTGAGCTTGTAAGAAAGATTCTCAGATCCTTGCCAAGAACTTGAGAAGCCAAAGTGACTGCCATCCAAGAAGCCAAGGACTTGAACACTCTACCTCTAGAAGAGCTTCTTGGATCTTTGATGACTCATGAGCTAAGCATGAAGCAACATCAAGAGGAAGAAGTGAAAAAGAAAAGAACCATTATCCTCAAATCCACAGCTCCTCCTGATGAAGAAACTGATGACACTGAAGATGAAGAACAGGATGAAGAGATGGCTCTCATCACCCGAAGATTCAAAAAATTTTTGAGAAAGAGGAAACAGGGGATGAGGAAGAGGCCATTCACAAAAGGGGAACAAAGCAAAGAAAAAGAGAAAGACCAACCTCTTATCTGCTACGAGTGCCAGAAGCCGGGACACTTCAAATCCGAATGTCCACAACTGAAGAAAGGTCCCAAGAAGTTCAAGAAGAAGGCCATGATGGCCACATGGAGTGCGAGTGATGACTCAAGCTTCGATGAGGAAACCTCAACCGAACAAGCCAACCTGTGCCTTATGGCACACAAAAATGAGGTAATTTCCGAAACCCCTAGTGACTTTACATTTGAAGAATTGCATGAAGCATTCTATGATTTAGTTGATGAATTAAAGAAACTAGGGATGAAAAACAAAGAGCTAAAATTGAAAAATCAATCCTTATTGAAACAAGCTGAAAACTTTTCAATTGAAAAATCCACCTTGCTTCAAGAAAACCAAAGCTTAAAGAATGAAATTGCCAAGCTGAAACCAATAGTAAAAAAGTTCACCTTAAGTTCAAACAAACTCAATATGATTCTTGATAATCAAAAAGCCGTATATGATAAGGCTGGACTTGGCTATAACCCCTTGAAGAAACAAAAATATCTGAAAAATATTTATGTAAACTCTTTAAGTAACAAGTCTACTTGTTTCAAATGTGGTAGAGTAGGACATAAGTCATACACTTGCCTCTTTAACAAATCTGCAAACTCAACTATAAAGAAAATATGGGTTCCAAAAGGAACCATTATGACTAACCAAAAAGGACCCAAGAAAGCTTGGGTACCTAAAACAAAAACTTGACTTTTGCTTGCAGGTGTGTCTAGCATCCCAAGGAGGAAACAGGAAATGGTATCTTGACAGTGGATGCTCGAGACACATGACTGGTGATGAATCATAATTCATCACGCTTGATGCTAAAGATGGAGGGATGGTCACCTTTGGAGACAATGGCAAAGGAAAGATCATCGGGATAGGTAACATTGGTATCACTCCCTCCAAATACATTGAAAATATTTTGCTAGTTAATGGTTTAAAGCATAATTTACTAAGCATTAGTCAATTTTGTGATAAAGGGTATAAAGTTATTTTTGAATCATCTGTTTGCATTGTAACTAGTCCTATTAACGATGGCATTAAATTTATTGGACATAGACATGGCAATGTTTATATGGTAGATTTAAATGATTTAGCCAAAATAAACATGCAATGCCTAGTATCCTTGAATGCTAAAGTTAATGAGACTAGTTGGCTTTGGCATCGTAGACTTGCACACATTAGCATGCATTCTCTTTCAAAATTAATTAAGAAAGAATTAGTTCTTGGCTTGCCTAAACTGAATTTTGAAAAAGATAGAATTTGTGATGCATGCCAACTAGGTAAACAAACACGAGTTTCATTTAAATCCAAAAATATTGTTTCAACTTCTAGACATTTAGAGCTTTTGCATATGGACTTATTTGGACCAACTAGAACCACTAGTCTAGGAGGAAAACGATATGGTTTTGTAATTATAGATGATTACTCTCGTTTTACTTGGGTTTTCTTTTTAGCACACAAAGATGAAACTTTTCATATTTTCACTAAATTTTACCGAGAAGTCACCAATGAAAAAGGATTTTCAATTCAAAATATTCGAAGTGATCATGGAACTGAATTTGAAAATCAAGACTTTGAAAATTTTTGTGATGAAAATGGAATTGGCCATAACTTCTCTGCTCCTAGGACACCCCAACAAAATGGGGTAGTTGAAAGGAAAAACAGAACCTTAGAAGAAATGGCCCGTACCATGCTTTGTGAAAGCAACCTTCCAAGATATTTTTGGGCGGAAGCAATTAACACAGCATGTTACATTTTAAATCATGCTTTGATTAGACAAATTTTAAAGAAAACCCCCTATGAACTTTGGAAAGAAAGAAAACCGAATATTGCATATTTTCATGTTTTTGGCTGCCAATGTTTTGTACTAAATAATGGTAAAGAAAGACTTGGTAAATTTGATGCAAAATCAGATGAAGCAATCTTTCTTGGTTACTCCTCCACTAGTAAAGCTTTTAGAGTTTTTAACAAAAGAACTTTAGTAGTAGAGGAGTCCATACATGTTGTTTTTGATGAATCTAATGATCTTCCTTCAAGGAAGAATGAGGGTGTTGATGATGCAGATCCTCTAATAGAAGGAATGAAGGAGATCACTCTGAAAGATTCAACAACTCAAGAGGACGAGGAACAAGAAGACAAACAAGATGAGAGAGGTGAAGAAATTCAAGAACAACCTCAAGGTACAAATGACCTACCCAAGGAATGGAGGTATGTTCACAATCACCCTAAGGAGTTAATTATTGGTGATCCTATGCATGGGGTAAAAACTCGTTCTTCACTTAGAGATGTATTTAATCATTGTGCTTTTGTATCTCATCTTGAATCTAAAACTATTGAAGAAGCTGAAAATGATCATAATTGGATTAATGCAATGCAAGAGGAACTTAATCAATTTGAAAGAAATAATGTTTGGACTTTAGTATCAAGACCTAAAAATTATTCAATAATTGGCACAAAATGAGTCTTTAGGAACAAATTAGATGAGCATGGTAATGTAATTAGAAATAAAGCAAGATTGGTTGCTAAAGGATATAATCAAGAAGAAGGAATTGATTTTGATGAGACCTTTGCACCTGTTGCTAGATTAGAAGCCATTAGACTTCTACTTGCATATGCTTGCTTTATGAAATTCAAATTATTTCAAATGGATGTCAAAAGTACTTTTTTAAATGGATATATTGCTGAAGAAGTCTATGTAGAACAACCTCCGGGATTTGAAAATCATGCTTTTCCTAATCATGTTTTTAAATTAAATAAAGCTTTATATGGATTAAAACAAGCACCTAGGGCTTGGTATGATAGGCTAAGCAAATTTTTACTGAATAATAGTTTTTTAAGAGGTAATGTAGATACAACCCTCTTTATTAAAAGAAATCAAAATGATATGTTAGTAATACAAATTTATGTTGATGACATAATTTTTGGGTCTACTAATGAATCTCTTTGTCAAGACTTTGCTAAGCTCATGCAGGGGGAGTTCGAGATGAGCATGATGGGAGAATTTACCTTCTTCCTCGGACTCCAAATCAAACAAACAAAAGAGGGAATCTCCATCACCCAAAGCAAATACACCAAGGAACTACTCAAAAGATTTAGAATGGAGAACTCCAAACCAATTGGCACACCCATGAGCCCCTCATGTAAGCTTGACAAGGATGATGAAGGTAAATGTGTAGACTTAAAATACTATAGAGGTATGATTGACTCTTTATTATATTTAACTGCAAGTAGGCCTGATATCATATTTAGTGTTTATTTGTGTGCTAGATATCAATCTAATCCTAAAGAATCTCATTTGAATGCTGTTAAAAGAATCCTTAGATACTTGAATGGTATTCAAACTCTAGGGTTATGGTACTCTAAGGACTCACTAATTGATTTATTAGGATATTCAGATGCTGATTTTGCTGGATGTAGATTAGATAGAAAAAGTACAAGTGAAACTTGCCAATTTCTTGGAGTTAACCTAATCTCCTGGTTTAGCAAGAAATAAAATTCGGTAGCACTATCTACGGCTGAGGCCGAATATATTGCAGCTGGAAGTTGTTGTGCTCAAATCTTGTGGATTAAGCAACAACTCGAAGACTTTGGAATCAAACTTAATGAAACACCAATAAGATGTGACAACACAAGTGCCATAAATCTATCTAAAAATCGAATTCAACACTCAAGGTCCAAACATATTGAAATAAGACATCATTTTATAAGATAACATGTTCAAAACAAAAATATAATTCTTGAATATGTTTGCACTGAAAATCAATTAGCTGATATCTTTACAAAGGCCCTTAGTGAGGATAGATTCTGTGAAATTAGGAGAAATCTAGGAATTCTTGATCCTTATGCCTAAATATTTCTCCAATTCCAAAGATTTGATGTCAAAAATTCTTTGAGCTCAATTTTCATCATCTCTCTTGATCCCAAAAGCTCGAGATTATCATTCTCAAAACTTGTCTCTGAGCAAAATTCCTTCTCCCAAAATTTTAAATTTTTTTGAAAATTATTCACATTTTTTTTGATTTTTTGAGTTTCATGAGTCGACCCCCTAGGGTCGACCCTAGGGCATACTTGAAATTATTGCCAACTTCCCACGGGCTCTTTCTTTTTAATTTGAAGCCTGTTCATGAGCCGACTCATTCTCTTCGTCTTCCTCCCTCCAAGAACCGTCATCCTCATCCTCATTCTCTCCAAAACCAAGGATTTAGCTCAAGATTGTTCTCCCTTCTCCTCTCCACCATAAATCACCGTCTGGGAAAGGAGATTTTCGCATCTTTCCCTTTGATTGAAGCGGTTGGAGCGTGCCCTAGTCTCCACCGTTCTTCTCAAAACTGCCTCTTCTCTCCGCCAAAATCCCTCTCCATCCTTTTGTAACCCTTCTTCTACTCATCCACTTGATCCTTCGAGTCTCACTGCCTGCTGCTGTGGTGAGAATGGCTCCAAAGATGAAGCTCCCTCAGAGAAGAAAATTGGTCCGTGAGCGAGAAGAAAACATCCGTAGAAAAAGACAAGCTGCTCAGTCCTCCACTGCTCCCATTCCGGCTTCTGTGTCAGCTCAAGGTCCCTCTCAGTCTCCCCTTAGCCCTAGTAAAATCTCTCTATCTGATAGGAAGGTTGAAACCAGAAAGAATGTGGATTTTAGATTCTTTAAAAAAGAGGGTTTCACCTTTGGAACAAAGATAAAAAACCAGGGTTGGGATTTCTACTGCTCTCTCAAGGAAGTCACTTTTGTAGACCTAGTTAGAGAATTTTATCAAAATCTGCATTATGGCAATGGAACAGTGACTTCTATAGTTAAGGGTGTAGATATTTGTCTGGATCCTATTATCTTGGGAGAGATACTTCATTTGCCCTGTGAGGGATATTCTTACATGGACTCCCAGTGAAGGAAGAGGGGATCAGTGTAATTCTAGGAGGAACCTACTCAAAAAGTTTGAATAAATTGGAAGCCAAAATTTTGTCAATTGAAATGAGGATCTTACATCAATTAGTGACAAAGCTCTTCTTCCCTAGGAGTGGTAGGCATGACCTCCTTTCTGGCAGAGATATTTGTATAATGTTTCATGTGATCACTCAAACCCCATTGAACCTCCCTGCTTTAATGATTGAGGCCATGAAAGAGACACTGAACAGATCCAAGGCACATCTGCCTTTTGGTATGGCCCTTACACTAGTTTTCAGG
This sequence comes from Elaeis guineensis, assembly GCF_000442705.2. Taxonomy (NCBI): domain Eukaryota; kingdom Viridiplantae; phylum Streptophyta; class Magnoliopsida; order Arecales; family Arecaceae; genus Elaeis; species Elaeis guineensis. Next base: position 56,670,013 of record NC_026002.2, on the reverse strand, counting down.
AGGTTTGGAGTCAGTTTTGAGGGGGAGGCATCTGCTAAGCTTTCTCACGTAGACACCATCAACCAACATACTCTGCACCGCATGGGATTTACTAAAACTGATGGTGGTTGGATTAAGGGTTCTGAGGAGAGAGCTGAGGACAGAGTAGAAGACAGAGCTGAAGAAGAAGGTCCCTCATCTCCTCTTCATGACTTCAAGGCTGCATCTCCAGATATCCAGTTCGTTCCAGACCCAGAGGCTGGCCCTTCAGAGTTCACCAGGAGGCACACACCAGTACATCAGCCAGAGAGCAGAGCACCTCCTTCAGAGTTCAGATTGGCTGATGATCAGATCGAGCAGATATCTCAGCGTGTGGCTTCCTTGCTATCTCGATAGTGGAGTACTACTACATTTACACCAGGGTCCACTTCATTTGATCTGACCTTGATTTCCCATATCTCCACTGTATTTCAGTTGATCTCAGATCAGTCTATTCGGATTCAGCAGCTCGAGGATAACATTTGGAGACTGACTGGGAGAGTTCTTGACTTGCAGGGGCAAGTCTTAGCTTTGGCCCATCCTCAGTCACAGGAGAGCTCTATTGAGGTCACAGACCTTACTGCAGAGGCTGGCAGGCTCAGAGGTGCATTGGAGGGTGGTTATGAGTTATTGAGGAGAGAGATCAGAGGCTCGAGTGAGCATGCATCTACTCAGTTCACTGCTCTACTTCAATCTGTTTCGAGAGCACTGAACGTTCTTGATTCCATCAGACTCACTCTTTCAGTCCAGTCCTTGGCCTCTCAACGTTCTCAGCCTCCTAGTTCATCTCGCTCACCTGCTCGTGCCAGAGGCAGACGGGGTAGAGGACGTTCTTCTGGTCGAGATCCATCATCTCCTCATCCTATCTCTGATGACTCCGATCCATCCAGTCATGAGCTTTACTAGATCCTAGGTGTTAGTCTCTTGTTCTTTCTAGGATCTGTATTTTGGGGCCATGTAATGACATTAGCTAGCTGACTTTTATGTTATGAAATATGTATTAAAACAACTATGGTTTTAATCATCTTTTACTTATATATCTACTCTTTGTAATGATGTCAATCATCTTTTGGTTATATATCTTCTCTTTGTTGAAACAACTTCTCTTTGTTGATGATTCATATCTATGGTAATCTATGGCATATTTTGGTTAATGATTGCTGTATTCAGGGGGAGCAAACATTAATGATTAGCACTAGAAGTTTGAAGAAACTCTAAAGAGAAATTAAAAGGGGAGTTAACAATGTTTGATGATGTCAAAAAGGGGGAGAAATTAAAGAAAAAAAAATCCATCAAAAGCAAAATTATAAATCCATCAAAAGCAAAATTATAAATTATTAGAAATTAAAGAAAAAAATATATCAAAAGCAAAATTATAAATTATTAAAAGACTTGAAAATAAAATGAATGAATTGGAGAGAAATTAAAGAACAATATCAAAAGTAAAATTATTAAATGACTTAAAAATACCATGAGTAAATTGCTAAGTACAATGCAAATGAGCAACCTTTAAAATTACTTCTTTAAAAATGCTCTGATATGCCTTAAAATTTAACTTGCTCTGATACATCTTAAGTTTAACATGCTCTGATATACTTTACAAATTAATTCTTAGACATGCATTGGTACACTCAATTATTTTTGCTCTGATACTAAAACTAAATAATCAAATGAGAATGAGCAAATTTTCAAGATACAACTTGCTCTGATAACAAAAATAAATTTTCTGCTCTAACACCAAAATCACATAATCCAATAAGTAAATTTTCAAATCTTTAAGCAAATGGGCAAACCATTTATGCATATGACCATTTGTATCACATGCCAAAAGAATCAATACTCTTTTCAAGCAAATGCACTTATAATGCATCCTTTTGAAATTCATGATTCATATAAATGCTTTTGTTCAAGTATTTTGTCATCATCAAAAAGGGAGAGATTGTTGCTCCCTAGATTGATTTTGATGATTACAAAGCAGATTGAAGGGGTACCAATATTTTTTATTTGGAAAAGTCTTTGTACTCTTCAGGGGCAAAATCATAATTTTACCAAAACTCTGATTTAATAGTATCATTTGGTAGAACAAAAGATTTGTAATCTATTGGCGAAAATTTCATTATTTTTGGACTTGTATTTTTGAAGTTATGCATGTTTGAAATCCATGAGTCGACCTATGAGTCAGCTCATGACACAATGAGCAGTTTGGCACGCAGAATTTTTGGCTTGGCACGGCCTGAGGGTCGAGAGTCGACTCATGAGTCGACCCTCAAGGCATGAGTCAACTCATGAATCGACCCCTGCAGTTTTAGGCCAAAAATTATAGAACCCTATTTTCTGGTTGCTTCAACAGAGGTCGACTCATGAGTCGACCCCTGAGGCATGAGTCGACTCATGAGTCGACCCCTGTGACGGGATTTTTCCGCAACGGCTAGTTTTTAACCCATTTTAAGTGCTTTTAATGCTCATTTAATATGGTCTAACGGCTCTTTTTCAGCCTAGAATATTTTTCTCTATTTTTTAAAGCTATAAAAGGATTCAAAAGGTGGGAAACACAAGGAGAGAAAGAAAGAGATTGAAAAGAAAAAGAAGAGCATTCAAGAGAGCATTCAAGAGCATTCAAGAGAGAAAATTTGAAAAAGGATTTCTCAAGCCAACTTTTCAGACCTAATCAAGAGCTCATTTAAAGCTTTCAAGAAGCCATCAATCTAAGCTCACCAACTCCTCAAGCACTCAATCAATTCTCCATCCACCTTGAGGAAATCCAAAAAGGGGCTTCTTCTCTTGAGTAAAGTGTATTTAAAGTTATATTCGCTCATTAAAAGAGCTTTTCTTGTACTTATTTGTGCTATAAATTATTTTACTCATTTTGAGTGATTGTTTTTGTTTTGGAGGGGTTCCAAAATAAGGAAAGGTTGATCCGAACCTAGAATCAGAGTGTATTGGGTTGGCTTGTATCCGAGAAACAAGTGGACTAGCTTGGGACAGCTAGTGTCGGAGTTTTCGACATTTGTATTCGGGTTGAATACAAGTTTAGTGGATTGGAATTCCCAAGTAGGAGCTTGGAGAGTGGATGTAGGTGCAAGATTGGCACCGAACCACTATAAATCCTCTTGTTTGTGGTGTGCATAATTGCTTCTCTTTAACTCTTCATTATTTCCTTGCATTCTTGCTTTTGGCAATTAATCTTAAATTAAGGTTATTCTCTTCATTCATTTAGCTATTGACAAACATTTTTCATAAGTCGTTAGTTAAGTTCAAAATTTTTAGAAACCCAATTCACCCCCCCCTCTTGGGTTGCATAGCTGGGCAACAGGTTTCGGTCACATAGCGGAATATGGATTTCAAAAATTTTTTAACATGTATAAAAAGAGTTTTAACACTTAAAATCAGTATATTAGAACTCAAACCCTAGAATCACCTTATAGACTCCAATCAAACCATTCAAGAATGCAATAGGATAGAAATTATACTTCTTGAAGAAGATGATCAAATGATAAAATGATCTCCACAAGGCTCCAAAGTAGAAGCCCTCCAATGATGATCCACATGGAAGATGATCAAGGTCCTTTCCAACCAAAATAGTGCTGCAGTCTTTCTTCATAAGAATACTGTCGATGTCCTTCTCCAAGAATGAATCGCACTACTACCTATTTGCCTTTGATTTCTCTACTAGGACCATGCCAAGAACCTCTTCTCAAGAGATCTCACCATCTAGAGTTTGGTTTTATGCTCCAGCATATGGAAAAACCAAACTTTATGTCAAGCAGCCCTTATCTTTTTCTCTCTTCTCTCTCTTTCTATTTTTCCCTCTCTTCTTTTTCTTAATTTTTTTAGAATTTTTTTACTTAATCCTCATTTATCCCATACCCAAACATCAAGATATCTTCTCCAAAATTCATAGGGGGCATCCCCTATAAATAGGAAATAAAGAGGTGCATGGGTCTCCCAAGGGGTGCCAACTCTTGGTGCTCCACCTTCTCAAATGGGGAAATAATTCTCATGCAAGAACAAATGGTATGGAGGAGTCCCAAGTATAGAAAAACTCTTTCTCTTCCACATCCATAAATATCATATATTAATAGTGTGTGAAAGAAATAAATAGAGTAGGAAACAAAGAGATGTATTAAAAGAAAGACTCTTCTTTTACCACACCCATAAATTTTGACATTGAATTCAGGTGGATGGCATGGAGAACCTCTTTCACACATGAAACACTTCTATGTAAAGATAAAAATCAATTAAATATGGGCCTAATCTAATTAGGTTGAAGGCAATAGGTTAAGTCTAGCTTAAACACTTTGAATTAATCAAATTGGAAACTTGAGTTAACATAATGTGCTAGTATATCAAATTAACCCTTAGAACTTATAATAAGTTCAAATAAAATTAGATCAAGATCAAATCTCAAAGTGTGTGATCCATTGGGTTCCAAATCTCGCCAGCAGTAGACCCTGACTCTTGACCTAATCCTAATCTGATTAGATTAGGTTAGTCCAATTATACCCATTAATCAGAACTCTTTCTAATTAATTTTTGAATTAAACTTCTTTAATTCTTATGAGTCCATAAGTCAAGATTGATGAGTAGAAATATATCATGATCATCCGAAAGAGATAAAATTTGATGAAAATATCAAAATTATCTTTCAATGACAAGTTATCGTGCAATTCAATCTTTCAGTCATACAACATCCCAAATGAGCTATGGATATGAAATCATATCAAAATCAAATGCTTATCTATATATATCTCGATCAGAATATAATAATTTAGTTGATGATATATTAAAAATTTTTATCTAATTATCATCATGCTTTGGTCAAAGACTTTCTGAATCATCATCCTATGAGATCACATAGGATGTTCGCTCTCCTTATTAGGAGTGACTGATCCCTTATTGATCGCTCACAATCTCTATACATACTTCACCACATCCAAGGCATCCTATACAAGGATCAAAAAATCAAGCTAGAGAATGAACCAAAATATAGATTCATGTACATAAGGTACTATGGTGATCTCAGGTCTAAAGATCACTTGTACAACTTTCATTAGAGAATAATCTGCTGATATACAAATAAGACTCCATCAGATGTTCTCTCATAGATCAATTTAGTAAATCTGCTCTAATGGGTATCTACATCTTTGTATTAGTGTCACACATAAGTGATTGTCAGATCAACCACCCTCTCCATCGAGCATACATAGTATGTGCCAGTCTTATCGATATCATTAATTTTTGACTCAATGGACCAACGATTGAGAATATTTTAGATCAAAACTATCAAGAATTTAGGTCTCACTGGTATGATCTCATTATGGCCCTAAAACTATTGTCCTAATCTATGGAATCTTAAACAAGTATGAGATGCAACATATAATGAATCAAAGATATCTAATTTTATTAATAACTAATATCAAATACATGAGTTTGGAAGACAGAATATAGAAAAATACCTCATCGTATCATATATACGATTGACTTATAAGGCATTATTCTTTCAATCTCCCACTTGTGCTAAAGCCAATCACCCCTATACTTGATGCCCAATAATCTAGGTGGCGGTCAAACTTCTGCAATGACAAGACCTTAGTGAATGGATCCGCTATATTGTTCTTAGTGTCAACTCACTCAATGATCACATCGTGTCTTTTGACTATCTTCCGAACAAGGTGGAATCATCTTAGGATGTATTTGGATTTATGATGAGACCTTGGTTCTTTAGCTTGAGCAACTGACCCAGTATTATCACAATAAAGAGGCATTGGTTGTTCAATTTTAGAAATCACACCCATCTCTGAGATGAACTTCTTCATCCAGATGACCTCCTTAGCAGCCTCACTAGCAACTATATACTTAGCCTCAGTGACTGAGTCCGCAACAATTTATTGTTTGAAACTTTTCAACTCACTACGCTACCATACAAAGTGAACACATATCCAAATATGGATTTACTATCATTTGGATCAAATTGAAAATTGAAATTAATAAAACTTTCTAGCTTCAAATCAAATTCACTATATATAAGAAAAATATCTTTAGTCCTTTTGAAGTACTTGAGGATATTTTTCATAGCTTTCCAATAATCCTCCTCTGGATCTGCCTAAAATCTACTTACAATGCCTAAAGCAAAAGCCACACCAGGCTTGGTACACAGTATAGCATACATAATTGATCCTACAGTTGAAGCATAAGGAATAGAACTCATTTTATTTCTTTCTTCAGGTTTCTTAGGAGACATCTTCTTAAAGAGTTGTATGCCATGATTCATGGGTAAGTAACCTCTTTTACTTTCCTCCATGTTGAACCTCTTCAACACAAGATCTATATACCTAGATCGGGACAAGTCAAGCATCCTTTTCGATTTATCTCTATAGATTTTTATACTAAGTATATAAGATGCTTCACCCAAGTCTTTTATGGAAAACTTTTGAGATAACCATGTTTTGACCGATTGCAATATAAGAATATCATTCTCAATAAGTAGTATGTCATCCATATACAAGATCAAGAAGATATGACACTCTCACTAGTCTTCTTATACATACATGGTTCATCCATATTTTTGATAAAATCAAACGATTTGACTGTCTCATCAAAATAGATATTCCAACTTCTCGATGTCTGCTTTAATCCATAAATAGATTTATTTAACTTGCATACTTGATTTGCCCTCCCACTGGAGATAAATCTCTTTGACTGAGTCATATAGACTTCTTTCTTATGGTTTTCATTGAGAAAAGCAGTCTTGACATCCATCTACTAAATCTCATCATCATGATATGTAGTTATAGCAAGCATAATCTGAATAGACTTGAGCATGACTACAGGCAAAAGGATTTCTTCATAGTCAACATCTTGCCTGTCTGAAATCTTTTGCCACTAGCCTGGTCTTATAAGTCTCTACCTACTATCTACTCCAATCTTCTTTTTGAAGATCCATTTGCAACCTATTGGAGTCATACCCTCACGCGAATCAACCAAAGTCCAAACTTGATTGACATACATGGAGTTTATTTCAGATTTCATGACCTCAAGCCATCTGTCAGAATCACTACTCATGACTGTTTCTGAATAGGTCATGGGATCATCATTCTTAATGATGTATGATGAGTTATCATTCTCAATGATAAATTCATACTTGAGTGGTACATTATGCACTCTATTTGACCTTCGGAGAGAAGGTATGTGTTGTGGCTGTGTCTCAACAATGGATACATCAAGTTGAGGATCAACTTATGAACTCTCCACATGTTACTTCTGGATAGACTGTAGGTCTTGAACTTCTTCAAATTTAACTGTCCTTCCACTGCCTCCTTCTTGAATGAACTCTTTCTCTAAGAAAGTAGCATGCCTACTAACAATTACCTTTTGTTGAGTAGGATGGTAGAAGTAGTATCCTATACTCTCCTTAGGATAACCTACAAATCTATATTTATCTGACCTAGCATTTAGCATATGTTTTTTAGTATTCCCAACATAAGCAGGACAGCCCCAAATCTTAAGACATTTAAAATTAGACTTCCTACCTCTCTATATCTCATATGGAGTACTAGGGATAGATTTACTAGGTACCCTGTTTAAAACATATGCGGCAGTCTCTAGGGCATGACCCCAAAAAGAGATCGAAAGATCTGTGAGCACATCATGGACCGCACCATATCTAATAAGGTATAATTTTTTTTTCTGCAATACTATTTAATTATGGAGTGTAGAGAGGAGTCCATTGAAAGAGAATTTTATTTTCTTTTAAATGATCAAGAAACTCTCTAATTAAGTATTCGCCTCCTTGATCAAATTGAAGAGCCTTGATACTCTTACCAGTTTGTTTCTCAACTATTCTTTGGTACTTAAACTTATCAAAAGCTTCGGATTTCTATTTTATTAAATACACATATCAAAATCTAGATCAATCATCAGTAAATATGATGAAGTAGAAGTATTCACCTTTGGCCTGAGTCGATATTGGTCCTTAAACATCAGTATGTACTAGGCCTAAAATATCACTCGTCATATCTCCATATCCAGTAAATGGAGTCTTGATCATCTTACCCATGAGAAAAGATTCACAAGTTCTATATGATTCAAAATCATAAGGATCAAAAAACTTTTCTTTGTATAACTTGTTAATCCTTGACTCATTGATATGACCAAGTCAGTAGTGTCAAAGGTATGTGACATTCACATCTTCTTTCTTTCTTTTCTTCATTTGATTAACATGAAGAACATTATCATTAATTGAAGAACATTATCAATAAAAGTATTTTCATAACATTCATTAAAAAAATAAATAGAGCAACTATTGCCCTTTCCTCTTATTTCAAAACTTTGTTCCAGTAACATAGGTACAAAAATAATATTTCTAACAATGTTAGGGACATAATAATAGTTCTTCAATTTCAAAACTTTATCCGAAGATAACTTCTATAGCTTGATTTCCATGATTTTGACCTGGATAGACTCTCCACTAATGTCAAACAGCATGAAGTCACCTTCATTCGGACTCCTTATATCTTGTAGATTCTGCAATAATTTGCAAAGGTGTGAACTACAGGCAGTATCCAATACTCAAAAATTTGAAGTTGAAGTACTTAATGATAAGTTTATTTATTTCATATACAAATTTTTAGCAACATTTGCTTCCTTATGCTTCAAACTTGCAAGGTAGTCCTTACAGTTCCTCTTCCAGTACCTTTTTTTGCCACACTAATCACAAGTACCCTTGCAGAGACTTTTTTCACCTTCTTCTTAGAGGTGCTAGCCTTAGGGTTCAACTTTTTCTTAGAACCCTTCTTTCCTTTCTTCTTGGAGATCTTATCCACAAGAAGAATTGGAGCCTTTCACCCTTGAAATAGCTCTCGGCTGTCTTCAACATATTGAGCAGCTCAGGCAAGCTGGAGTTTAGTTTGTTCATATGATAGTTTATGACAACTATAAGCAGGAATTAAAGAGTGATTACAGGAATCAAGGAGTGATTGCAGGATCAGGTCCTGACTAAGCTCACCATCTATTGCAAAATCCAACTATCCCAGATGAGTGATCAGATTAATCATCTTCAGGATATGAGTTTGTACAGATGTGCCTTCACTCATCCTGGCACGGAACAACTGCTTAAATATCTTATATCTAGCAGTCCAACTTTGTTCTCCATATAACTCCTTTAGATTAAGAAGTATGGAAGGAACATCCATGCCTTCATGTTGCTTCGAAAACTCATTGCTCATAGAGGCAAGCATGACATATTTGACAATTACACTGTCATCTTGTCACATCTTGTATTTGGTACTTTCCTCCTCAGTTGCATCTTCACTGATCATATCGGATGCAGAGGTATCCAGAATATAGAAGACTTTCTCCTGTGTAAGAATAATTCTCAGGTTCCTCGACTCATCTACATAATTGGATCTGATCAACTTATTGGCATCAAGTATGCCACGTAATGAAAATGAAGATACCATTATGCAAATTATTCTACAATAACAAGAAACCAATATAAGCGGACCACTCATGATGACATGCACAACTAGATAGGTCTTTTATCTAATTGTCACTCTCATTATTTTATCAAATATCATAGCCCTCTCTTATGATAAACAAGAAATCCTATTGGTTTTTTTAGTGGGGTTGAGATCCTAATTCCTCACAAAAGGTCTTGTGGTTGCACAATAAACTTTCATGAGTTCAAAGATAGGAAATTTCTTTCCAATTACATCTCATGCAACTCTCAACATCTTTCTGCCTCTAAAACATTCATAGCCTTATGGTTGTACAACAAACTATAATATTTTAGTTAAGTTAGACCATTCATTTTCGTACAGTCATATCTGAATAATGCTGTCTTTATAGTTGCACAACAAAGCAACATATCCAAAATACTGTAAGCATCAAATATGTATTAAGACAACCCCACATCAATCTCTATAGTAAGCCGTGTAGTTGTACAACAAACTCACTATAGTTCTTGATATGATATTGGCTTAGCATGAAGGAAGGCACATGTAGTGTCTACATCACTAAACAATCCAAACTCGAAACTCAATAGACCAGATTGGCAAGGTAAGTAGGTGGGAGGCTCTCCGATATTTTTCTTAGACACCAACAACTTAGCTAGATAAGCAAATGGACCTAATTAAATAACCATCTTTAACACTTTCCTAGATATCAACTGATCAATGAATGGATCCGACATTCAGTTAGCAAGTGAATCTCAAGACTACAACTTAATATAATTTTTAATAAAAATTTTAAATTGGTCTCTAACACATCTTAACACTTACATCATATGTAATATGCATATAAAAAGAATGAAAATAATTGTCATGTATCATATCATACTATATAACATGCTATTCAAGTTGTAATATCATTCATATAACTATGCCAAAAATTATGATTACTAGAATCATGCAAAGGTGTACTTTGGTTTAACCCTTGAGCCAATACCATTTGACTATGATCTGGACTCAACCCTTTAGTCCAATTGACACGTCAAATTTGACTTGAGTCAACAAATTGAATCAACATCTAAATTCTAATCATATTAGGCTTGACCAAGTCAATAATAGGGTAGAAACAATACACCCTAATAAAATCGATTCAAACATCAATCTACCATGAATCATAAAATTTTAAATTATGATAAATTTAAAAATTAAAAACTAAAATTAAAAGTTATACTTGAATCATGGTCAAAAAATAATTTTTGATTTTAAGATCGATGTAAGAAATTGATAGAACATTTTGGCATCATATGAATCAGATCACATTGGGTTCTGATAGCACCTATTTGATTGAATCTAACAAGGACTACTCTGATACCACTATTGGGTTCTGATCACGTAGTAGAATATGAATTTTAAAATTTTTTTAATATGCATAAAAAGAGTTTTTACACTTAAAACCAGTATATCAAAACTCAAACCCTAGAATCACCTTGTAGACTCCAATCAAACCACTCAAGCATGCAATAGGATAGAAATTATACTTCTTAAAGAAGATGATCAAATGACAAAATGATCTTCATAAGGCTCAAAAGTAGAAGTCCTTTAATGGTGATCTACACGAAAGATGATCAAGATCCTTCCCAATCAAAATAGTGCTGCAGCCTTTCTTCACAAGAACGCTGCCAATGTACTTCTTCAAGAATAAATCACATCACTATCTATTTGCCTTTGATTCCTCCATTAGGACCATACTAAAAATTTCTTCTTAAGATATCTCACCACCTAGAGTTTGGTTTTGTACTCCAACACATTGAAAAACCAAATCCTAGGTCAAGCAGCCCTCACTTGTCCTTTTCTCTCATTTTCTCTCTCTTTCTATTTTTCCTCTCTTCTTTTTCTTAATTTTTTTCAAAATTTTTCTACTTAATCCTCACTTATCCCATGCCCAAACGTTAGGATATCTACTCCAAAATCCATAGAGAGCATCCCTTATAAATAAAAAAGGAAGAGGTGCATGGGTCTCCCAAGGGATGCCAACTCTTGGTGGTCCACCTTCTCACATGGAGAAATGAATCCTCATGCAAGAAGAAATGGTATGGAGGAATCCCAAGTATAGAATGAAGAAAAAGTAGGGCTGCTCTATGCATATAATTTTAAAATTTTTGTAGTAGATCTTCTAAGATTAAACACTTTAATCTATTTTACATGCATAAGATCTAATCTAGACTATCATGCCAAGATCTATGATATAATTTAATATGAATTTAAAATTTGAAAATTAAAAATTTGTATCGATCTAATTGATGCTGCAAACAAGATCTAACCCTTAGATCTATCAAAACCAATCAAACAAATTCAAAACTCATTATCAGATTGTGGGTTGTTGATCTCCACAAGTATCTCATATGGGAAGGAGTTCTTTTAGATTGCTCATAGCCACACGAAGAAGTCCGACCTCTACAGATCATCCACATGAAGAATGGATGCTGATCAGGCTCCTCAAGAATGCTAGCTCGCAAGGATCTTCAAAGGTTGATCTACTTTTTCTTCCTCTGATCTCTTGGACACTCCAAAGGAGAGGAAGAATCTGTGGAGGAAGGGAAGAGAGGAGAGAGCTTTGGTAACAAAACAAAAATCAGCAAGGAATACTTATTTTTGGGGCATCAACTATTGGAGCCCCTCTTTTTATAGATGGGGGCATCAGGGTTTGGGTCAAGAAGAGGGGCGCCAAAGACTCCACACCAAAACCAATTTTGGCATCCCAAAATTTCCAAAAATAGGTGATGGCATGAGGAAGAAATCTGATCTTTCTCACACCAACAAATACTTCAAAGAAATTGAGGAAAAAATCTCTTGGTGCCACCCTTCTTTCCAAACATAACGGATCTCTTTCATTCTTATCTCCTTATCTCTAATTCAGATTGCATTCAAATTAGGTAGGAGATAAGGATCATGACTCATCATGCATGCCACCTACCCTATCTGTACCCTCTCTCCTCATGCCCAAAAATCACACTCCAAAACCCTTTTGACATTGAGAAGAAAGGCATGGGTCCAGGGTGGCGCAAGAGAAAGAGATAGAGTCCTTACTGGCTGGGACTCTTATTTTCAATTTGATTCTAAACCAAATCAGATCTGATTTGATCCCAATGAGAGAAAGAAACCTAATTTAATTAGAAACCCAATCATCTCAATAAATTTCTAACCCAATTAGAAATTAACTGATCCCAAGTCTTGATCAAACCAGGAACAAGTTTTCCTTACAATTAGGCTTGATCAAATCACACTCAATTTAAGTCAAACCGAATCCAATTCAACTAGACTTGATCCAAAGCTCTTTGCTCAATCAAATTGAATCAATTTGCAATCTAATTGCTAATAAATCCTCTATTTAATAGTAGAGTCTCAGTCCTGTGGGACTCTCCTTCAGAATTCTAATCCAGTGGGACTCTACACTAGAGTCTCAATCCAATTGAACTCTTCAGCCATCTGATCAGATCGAATCTTCTAATATGTGTGACCTCATAGATTTGAATCTGAGCCAGTAGCATAGAAATAATTTTTTATATTAATCGATGTAACCATCTAGCAATGAAACCCGACGTTCGGATAAGCTAAAAAATTGCAAAGCAATATTTTAAAACCTACTGGCGTATGGTTACTGTATAATTCATCCCTTTGATCCTAATGCTTAAGGTGACCTAAGGTTTTACTGTCAACCCTAAAATAGTTGATCACATTATATTTCAACCTTTCAAATCCATCACATAGATTATTCTGATCAAGATTTTACTTAATTAAAATCCACTAATGCATAACTCCTATTTATTCAGAGGGGTCAATTCCATCTTGACTTATGCACTGACTTGATAAGTACTTGACTGCATCTAATAACCTTTTATCATTGAATTAGAAATTCAGATGGTCTAGCACCAAAGTACAGTGAGTTGCCTATAAGTCACCATGGTGATCTCAGATGGAGGGCATTTATACCCATACTCTTCACGAGCTACTCTTGACAGCAAAGTGCTCGATAAATGGTCATGTTCAATGCGAATGTACTCCTACATTCTATCTGCATGCCATACCAGTGTCTCCACACTCTTTGGTTAAGAGGACAACCAACCTATATGGCATATAATGACCAATACTTGATATTGCTATCGTCTTTTTAATAGCATATCATTTGATCGTGAACACGTTTTAAAGAGTAAACGATAAATCTTTCTTTATCGATTAAACATAGTCCAAAAGACTTCATCACAACATAGGAGCTTAAAGAAGATGGATAAAATATGATAAAAAAATCAAATAATTTTTACTAAAAAAAATTTATATATATTTTACAAATATGAGCACAATCATCAACAAACTGATACTACAAGAAAAGAATATTTTTATGATAAAATTATTTGTAATGCAAATATTTTCATCACCACTAATAGCATTTATGAAGAAAAATAAAATTGATCATAAATAATAAAATATTTATGATAAAAATATTTTTTTATCATAAATAGTTGCATATTAGAGATCAAAAAATTATTTCATCATAAATATTAATTATTTATGATGAATATTTTTATCATAAATAATACATCATTTACTTTATTTTTAAATTTTTAAATATTCATGATGAAAATATTTTCATCATAAATAATTTAAGTGTTTATGATGAAAAATATTTTTTTATTGATAATTATTTATTTTCAATGAAAATATTTTTATGTTTAATATTTGAAAAAAAAAATAAAAAATTTAAAAATTATAGATTATTTTGATAAAAATTATTATATCATAAATAATTGAGTATTTATGATGAAAAAAAATTCATCATAAAAACTCTTTATTTATGATGAAAATATTTTCACCATAAATAGTTAAAAAAATCAAAAATTTAAAAAAATTAAAAATTACTCATTATTTATGATAAAAAAAATTTATCATAAATAAGCATTTTTTATGATGATAAAAAACTTTTTATCATAAATAGTTAATTATTTATGATGAAACTATTTTTATCATAAATAGTTAAAAAAAGAAATTTAAAAAAAATCAAAAATTACTAATTAATTATGATGAAAATTTTTTATCATAAATAAAAGCTTTTTATGATGAAAAAAATTTTGGTCATAAATACTTAATTATTTTTGATAAAAATTTTCATCATCAATAGATAAAAAAATCAAAAATTTAAAAAAAATCAAAAATTGGTTATTATTTATGATGAAAATGTTCATCATAAATAAATTATTTTTATGATGAAAAAATATTTCATCATAAATACTAGATTATTCATTATGAAATTATTTTCATACAAAATACTTAAAAAAATTAATACTTTAAAAAAATCAAAAGTTGTTTATTATTTATGATAAAATTTTTTATCATAAATAATGATTATTTACAATGGAACTTTTATTTTTATCATACATATATTTATTTATGATGAAAATATTTTTATCACCAATATGTAAAAAAATTAAAACTTTAAAAATTTATAAAATTTAAATTTTTAATTTTATGTAAGGCAACTGTATCTATTTTTTGTAGCAGCTATATACATCTTTTGTCTTTTTATATGGTAAAAAAGTAAATATGAGTTATGATCCAAATCAAATTTTTTGTATGAAAAAATCATATGAAAGTAGATGATATTCGTGGATTAGAATAAATATATTCTTTTAAATAAAATGAGCTATACATTTATTTGTGACGTAAAATTTATCTGTTCATCACTGTCACTATTACTAGTGATATCAATGAATCTTTCTGATAGAGTGTCTGCCTTAAGCCGCGTGAAAGAAGTCTTCTTTCATACAGAAATTATATAATTAAGCAGTATATTCTAGCATAGCTTCCACAATCTCGAAAGATATCGTGCTTCCCATATTGATCGATACTCAAATATATCTTTGTAAGAGTTTTAATTATGAAAAGACAAACAATATGAGCACTCATCTTCCTAGCAATGCAAAGCATAAATATAAGCTTATACTTTATAACATAACTTATACTACCTACAGATCTACTTTGATTTTAGTTAATTACTAGATCTTTGATGCTCATACAATTTCCAACAAATTTCTTAAGCTCGATCCTTACATGCATGCAATATACGAGCTTCTGGATCTCTACCTTCCTGTCCCTACCTTATCCTCTAAATCTCAATCTTGATGAATTTCTCTCGCAATCTCAGAATCATCATGATATTCTTGTACTCTGATTTCTAGAATGAGGACTCCAAGAAGAAGACAAGCTCTTTGGAGATTGAAGATCTCAAAGCTATCGATCTCCCATAGTATCCATTCCATTGTAGAAGTCGAAGAGCTATTCTTATAACAATTATTAGTGATGAAAATTAAACTTTTTATTATAATTATATTTTTTATATATGTAATTTTTTTTGACAAAAAATTTTGGAGGAAAAATTATAAATTAACTATTTATATAATTTTTTTTGATTAATAAAAAATTAATTTTTTTTGATGAAATTATTTTGAAAAAACTTTTTAGATCAAAAATTTTTTAGATTAAAGAAAATTAATTTTATTTTTCATCATGAATATTTTTTTAATGTCATTTTTTTGTTAAATTTTTTGGATGAAAATTTTTTCTGATGTGAAAAATTCAAAATTAATTTCTTTATGAAATTAACATTGAAAAGATATTTAATTATTAGCAATGTAAAATAAATTTTTATCATAAATAGTCTTTAAATTTTTTTATTAATTTTTTTAAAAAAAATATTTGCAATGTAAATATATTTTTCATCAGCAACCATGTATTAAAAATATTATTTTAATCAATTTTTATGAACAAAAAATTTATTAATTAAAAAAACATATTAGTGATAAAAATTATTTTTATCAAAAAATAATTTTAAAAATATTTTTTTAATTTTTTTAAGAAAAAAATGTTAGATGAAAAAAAAAAATTTAGCAGTATTTATTAGCGATTGAAATCAAATTTCTATTGCTAATAAAGTTATTAACGATGAAATTTTTTTGTTTCATTATCAATAATTTATTTTTGTGCAAAATTTTTTTAGAGAGAAAATTTTTTTAGTGAGAAAATTTTTTTGGCAGAAATTATTAACAATGAAAATTAAATTTTTATCGTTAATAAAATTATTAATGATGAATTTTTTTTCATCATCAATAATTTTTTTTGGGCAAAATTTATTAGCGAAAAAATTTTTTTAGCAAAATTGTTTTTGATGGAAATTATTGAAGATGAAAATAATTTTTCATCGCTAATAATAGTATTAGCGATAAAAATTTTTATCGCTAATAGTTTTGCATTCAATACACGTCAATTCGACGTCCCTTTGCGTGAAACCCTCTTCCTTCCCCCCTCCCTCTCTCCTCTCCCCTCTCCCCTCTCCGAGCTCTCTCCTCTCCCCTCACCCACTGAGATCTCCCTCTCCCCTCTCCCTCTCTAAGCTCTCCCCCCTCTCTTCCTGCTAGTGAATGCCTCTCCACCGTTGCCGCTACCATTGCCATCTGTGCCATTACCGTCTGCACCTCTGATGCTAATGTTATCGTCCGCCATCTGTCAGAGGTAAGGGTACTTCCAACCTTTTTTTTTTTGGTTGATCGAGCCATCAGGGGGCGAAGAGGGGGCCGTGGGCGGTCGGGGACGACACGGAGGTGACACAGGGGTGAGGAGGGGGTCGGGCGGTGGAGGGGGTTACAAGGTGGGGGTGGACAATCGGGGGTGACACGGGGGCGGGGATGGGGTCGAGGGATGGCCGGGGTTGACATGGGGGTGGGGAGGGGGCCGAGAGCGGTTGGGGGCGACATGGGGCCGGGGAGGGGGTCGGTCGGTGGAGGGGGTTGCAGAGGTGAGGGTGGGTGGCCACCGGTGACATGAGGGTGGGGTTGGGGTTGGGGGGCGGCCAGGGGCGACATGGGGCCAGGGAGAGGGTCATGGGTGGCCGAGGGCAACATAGGGCCAGAGAAGGGGTCGACCAATGGAGATGGGGTTGGGGGGTGACCGGAGGTGACACGGGGGCAAAGATGGGGTCGTGCGTGGTCGGGGATGACACAAGGTCGGAGGGGGGTCGACCAGTGGTGATGGGGTTGGGGGGCGATCGGGGGCGACACTGGGGTGAGGAGGGGGCCGTGGGCAGTCAGGGAGGGGTGGGTGATGGTGGGGAGGAAGGGAAGAGAGAAATGATAGGGGCAAAAAAAAGAAGAAAAAAAGAAAAAAAGCTAAAAAGAATATTAATCAAATATTTTATTATTTGATTAATAAAAATAAAATCTAGATCACGATCTGAATTGAATCATGGTCGGGATCCGAGTCGAGATTTTGATTTGGATTGGGATCCAGATCGAGATCTGATCAGAATCAGAGTTGGGATCTGGATCGTAGGGGATTGGAGAGGGTGGCGACGTCACAGGAGCGAGGGTCGTGGGGGCCGAGTTTGGGCAATGTGGGTTGGGTGACGGTGCCAGCACCGTGGGAGCGAGGGCCGTGGGCAGCCGAGTCCAAAGCTCATTTAGGAAAAAAATATTTAGAAAAAATATTTTTAGATAAAAAATATTTTTAAAAAAAATAAAAAAAATATTTGTTATTTTTAGGTAAAAAATATTTTAGAAAAAAATATAAAACCATCAGACCCTCAGGATTAGGTTTCGTATTATTATTTTATGTTAATATTATTTTGCATACTCAACTACTTATAATTTATTTTATATTTATTGCATAAATTTTTTAGTGTTACTACTGAAATTTATATATTTTTTTTGTTCCACTAGCACAATGCATATTGCTTTTGCTTATTATAATTTAATTATTTTATGTGCTATTTTGTATGCTTTTACTTATTATAATTAAGAATAAAAAATATTTCTATTTTAGAGAAAACTCTATTGAAATTTTTGATAAAAAAATTTTAATACAGAGTTACTCTTTTTTGATAAATTAGAAATTCATTTTTGAATGTATGTTCAGAGATGGTAGTTAAATTGCATTGAGCTGTAGATTTTCATTCAAGAGTCGATCTTGATCAAGATCGATGATCAAGATCGACTCTTGGATATCTCGTATTCAGACTTTTTAAAAAAATAATAATCTTATTATTGTTAATAGTTGATATTTTATTTTATTATGTGGTACTCAGCAGTTATCTATCCACTGTTCTCTGAATACATGGTGGATAGGGTATGTAGGCACCATATTCACATCGTATACTTAGAGAACCATGGGGAGATACTACCGAAATTGATGAGTAAATCTATATTCTTTATTTAATCTTCTCTTCCAGTAATGGTATGCGATATAATTCTATTCATTAGAATATAATTTATTTTTTATTATTATTATTCAATATTATATTTATTTATATGTCAAGAATTACAGGTATGGCACTAGGGGACAGACGATGACATTCGCATTCGCAGTCTACCCCTGAGGCTGAGTCACCTTCACCCATTTCCACTGCCGCATTAGCTCTGTCGCCAGAGGGTCCTGCACTGGCAGGTCCTAGTGAGGCGGGTCCGAGTGAGGCAGGTCCAAGTGATATTATTATACTTTTTATATAATAAAATTTAATTTTTTTTTATTTGGATAGCTATGATACTAATGATTTATTTATTATTATTTTAGGTCAGTCTCCACCAGTGGTGAGGCAAGGGCAAGGTTCATCGAAGAACCTCACTCTAGAGCGTTGAAGATGCAAGCACCCGAGACAGCATCTCCATATTGAGATACCACCCGGCTACATCAGGCCCATTAGGGGATGGTGCGAGCCATAGTAGACCAAGCTGGGCATCATATGCCGTAACTATGACCCCGTGATGCTTTTTTATTGATGTCATGTTGTACAAGCTCAGAGAGAAGTTTCTACACCCAATTACAGGTAAAATAAATTATACTGTGAATATTTAAATAGCATGGTATTCTTCTAATATTTGTTATTGCTAGGGTGTATTTGATATTATTGATTTTGAGGAGGATCGCGTGCGGCGAGCTATGGACGCTCATTTATCTTTGCATTTCAAGGAGTATCGCCACCGCATCCATTAGCATTGGTACCATGTGATGCAGGATCATGGGGTGGAGGCAGTGCGGCAGTGGCCCTATGATAGCATCACTATGAATGATTGGACTCTCATATGCCAACGTTACGAGGATCCAGCATATCATGTTATGCATCCAAACTTTTTTTTTTAGACTTTAGTGATTGAATCATTTATTCTTAAATTCAATTTGTTATCTACTAATTTGACTACTAACTATACAGAGATGATTTTTCTAGAACACCGTGAATCGAATGAGTCAGACCATATCGCACTGTGAGGGTTCGAGGTCGTTCGCTTGTCATATGGAGTAAATGATAAGTAATTTTTAATTAGTATATTTTAACTCTGTAACTATTTAAAATTTTTTTAATTAATTATTCTTAAATTATAGAGAGATGCAGAGAGTGGCAAGCTTCCTGGTAGGATCGATATCTACCAGCAGACCCACCAGCGACGGTCAGGGGAGTGGACGATGGGGAGCCAGAAGCTTTTTATGAGTTTTTTTAATTATTTTTTTCATTCATAGTTTGATTTTCAATATGAAATTAAAATAACTATAATTTTAATTTTTAAAATCATGTGATAGACATCAGATCCTAGCCTACTCTTGAGGGCTCGATCGCATCCACAGATGATGAGATCTGTGATCAGATGCTTGGTACGAGATCCTGTTATGTTAGGAGTCTAGGGTATGGGATCAGTGCTCCCTCATCCTCACGCTCATCTAGGGCTGACATCCATACTGCCTGCAATGCTCAAATGGTAAAGGTGCAGAAGTAGGCTAAGCAGCGAGCTGATGAGTTGACTGCACACATCGACGAGTACCAATGATTTTAGATTCAGATGATGGAGCAGATAGCGTAGATAGAGCAGATGATGCAGCTGATGAGATAGTAGCATACCGATCCGAGCTCTTTCGAGCACTCTCCTTCTCCAGTCCGTTCTCCTTCTGCAGATGCCGACACTTGATAGCCTATTTAAGTAGCTTTTTATTTTTATTTTAGACTTTTTATAATTTTAATTAAATATAATAAAATGATAAAATTTATTTATAGATTTATTATGTGAATTTTTTATTTTTATTTTTTATTTTTAATTTATAAAAAAATATTATAAATATAAATTAATTATATATATTCATAAATTATTTTTAAAATATATATATAAACTGTTAGCGATAGAATTATTTTTGATAAAATATTGGTCATGAAAAAATATATTAATGATGAAAAATTGATCGTAAACAAATTTTTTAATAAATTTAAAAATATCAAAAATTTATATTAAATTAATAGTGATGAAAATATTTTCATCATAAATAATTAAAAATTTATTAGCGATGAAAATTTACATCAAAAATTATAATATTTAGGATGTAAAATGTACATCACTAATATTTTTTTAACTTTAATTTTTATAAAAAAAATTTAATTAAATTAATAATAATGGAAATATTTTCATCGTAAATAATTGATAATTTGTTAGCGATAAAAATATGCATAAAAAATTATCATATTTATGATGAAAAATTTATATAGTTAATATTTTTTTTAAATTTAATTTTTATAAAAATTTTTAATTAAATTAGTAGTGATGAAAATATTTTTCTCATAAATAATTGATAATTTATTAGCAATAAAAATTTATATCAAAAATTATCATATTTGTGATGAAAAATTTATGTCACTAATATTTTTCTAAGTTTAATTTTTATAAAATTTTTTAATTAAATTAATAGTGACAAATATAATTTATCATAAATAATTATTTTTTTATTAGTGACATAATATTTTATCATAAATTATCTTTTTTTATGACAAAAAATTTTCATTGTAAATAGTTTTTAAAATAATTTTTTTTTTAACGATAAAATTTTTTTATCGATAATATCGACTATTGGTGATGAAAATTTTTTCGTTATAAAAAATTATCAATGACATATTATTTGTGATAAAATATTAGCGATGATAATTTCATCGCTAATAACTATTACTGATGAAAATCTATTATTAGCGATAAATTTTCAACAACTCCTACTTGGACTAAAACCAATCGGTACAATATCATATACCCATCTTTGACTTGTGATCATTGAACTCCTTGATTCTGAGAGCTTTAATAAATTGATCAATCAAGTTCTCCTTCCTGTCGATCTTCTAAAGATCGATGTCACCTCGATCCATGATCTCTCGGATGAGGTGATAATGATGCAGAATATGTTTGGTATGCTGATGGGACTTCAGCTTCTTGGCTTAAGTAATAGCTCCAGTGCTGTCGTAGTATAACAAGACAGAGCCATCAAAGAAGGGTGCTACTTTGAGCTCATCAATGAACTTTCACAGTCACACAGCTTCCTTCACAGCATCAGATGCCGCGATATACTCCACCTCGCAAAAAGAGTCAGCCACGGTATACTGCTTGAAACTTTTCTAGCAGATTGCTCCACCATTTAAGATAAAAATATTACCCAACACACTCTTACTATTATCATGGTTTGATTGAAAATTGGAGTCGGTGAAACCCACAAGTTTCAAGTCAGTTTTCTCATAAACAAGTCACTGATCCTTAGTATTTCTTAAATACTTAAAGATGGTCTTTACGAACTTCCAGTGGTTCTTTCCTGGATCAGACTGGTATCTACTTACTACCCCTAGTAAGTATGCCACATCTGATCTTGTGTATGTCATGATGTATATTATAGAACCCACTACTAAAGCATATGAAATCTATTCATACATTCTCTCTCTTAAGGAGTTATCGGACAATCCCTCTTCGAGAAAGAAATTTCATGACCTATCATGAGATAGTCTTTCTTGAAATTCTCCATATTAAACTGTTTTAGCACGATATCTATGTACGTGAATTGGGACAATCCAAGCAATCTTTTTAATCTATCTCTATGGATCTTTATCCCAAGGATGTAGAATGCTTTTTCCAGATCTTTCATAGAGGATCGAGACGATAATCAAACCTTTATTCCCTATAATACATGGATGTCATTCTCGATTAAAAAAATATCATCTACATACAAAACAAGAAATACTACCATAGAGTTGTTTATCTATTTGTAAATGCAGGGTTCTTCTCCATTTCTAATGAAGCTATACGTTCTGATAATCTTGTCAAAATGCATTTTCAACACCTCGATACCTGCTTTAAGCCATAGATGGATCTTTGAAGCTTGCACACTTTGGACTCATCTGTGGACGTGAAACCTTTAGGCTGTATCATATATACCTCTTCTTCTAGCTCTCCATTAAGAAAAGCTATTTTCACATCCATTTGCCAGATTCATAGTCCATATGTGTTTCTATCGCAAGCATAATCCGAATGGATTTGAGCATTGCCACAGGAGAAAATATCTAGTCATAGTCAATACTATAATGCTGACGATAATCCTTGGCAACCAAATAGACTTTATAGGTCTCCACCTTTCCATCTGTGCCTCTCTTCTTTTTGAAGACCTATTTGCACTCTATGGGTTTAATGTTGTGATCCAGGTGGTGTGCCCAAGGCCCAGGGGACCAAGGCTAAGGCCAAGGTCCATCATTCATGAGGGCTTCATGGAGGCTCTAGGGCTAGTTGGGCCCTAGGTTGAAAGGCTGTGGGCCTTTCGAGTTCTTGAGGTCTATGTTATGTGGGCCTCAAGGGACCAACTCTTTATGGGTTAGGTCTGGGCCTAGGATAGATGAGATTAGGTCGAGTCATGGGTGTATATGGGCTTGGGTTAACCTAATCTCCCATAGAGTTGGTCAAGGGAGTTTTGGGTTTGGGTCACTTGACCCTGTGTTTATATATACATACACTGTATAGGCATGCACTGTATAGGTTTGATTAAGCCAAGGAATATGAAAACCCTTTCTCCCAAGTATCTCTCTCTCTTCAGCTATTCTCCATGCCCCAGGAGCAAGAAACCCTAGGGTTTCTTACCGCCAGGTCCATAGAAGGCAGGAAAAGCAGGGGAGGTGCTAGGGTTTTGAGCCCCTCCCCCTTTGTGCCGCCAACCATATTGCCTCTTTCTCTCTTGAAGCCACCCAAACATCAGGTCCAGGACTTGAAATCTCTTTTCATGAGGTTGGTACAAGTTTCTCTCAGATCTGGAGTTGATCTGAGGTCGTTTGAGGCACGGGTGAGATCTCCATCAATAGATCTACAGGAAAGGCTGCAGCAAGACAGATCTGTAAGGTCTGGTTCTATCTACCTTCTTTCCTATCTAAAATACCCCAATTCAAGATCTACAAATTAAAAAACCTCGGTCCAGGCCTGATCTGGTTGGGTACCAGATCTTGAATTTTTTAGAGGTGATCTTAGAGGCATTCTTCATCTGGAACGAAAGGCTGACGAAGAAGACATCAACCAGGCTGATTTCATCAAGGGCCTTTGATCGAGTCCAGAAGTCTCCAGATTTGTTCATTGCTAGTTCTTCTGCACCCAAGGTCTATGGGAGGAGCCAGAATCATGCTTCAATAGTTGGTATTAGAGCCACGGTGGTGAGAAAGCGGTTCCAAGCACGAGAAGTTAAAGATCCCAAGTGCTGAAAATTTTCAGCAAGGTACCATCAAGGTATATTCTACACTTCTTGATTTTATATTGCTTGTTTGGCTTGGATCCAATCATGGGCAGCAATATGAAGGTCGATTTTGAGAAATTTGATGGCAAGAGAAATTTTTCCATGTGAAAAATCTGGGTGGAGGATCTTCTGGTGCAAGCAGATCTGGATCAGACTTTGGATGAGAAGCCTGAGGGAATGACAGATAGACAGTGGGCATCGTTGAAGAAGAAAGCATTCTCGATGATCAGAGGATGTTTGGCGGATGCGGCGTTGTATTCAGTGCTGGAAGAAAAGACCCCGAAAGGCCTTTGGTCGAAGTTGCACACCATGTATATGGGGAAGAATATGTGCAACAAGCTAATGCTGAAGAAGAGATTGTACAGTCTTCGGATGCAGAAGGGATCTGATGTGATTGGCCACATTCAGAGGTTCGACCAGTTGTGCATGGAGTTGATGAATATCAGGGTGAAGCTGGATGAGGAAGACAAGTCCCTGTTGCTTTTGTGTTCGCTGCCAGGATCATATGACTCTTTGGTGACTACATTGCTCTACGGCAAGGAGACTCTGGAATATGAGGACATGGTCTCAGTGCTGAGGTCTAATGAGCAAAGGAAAAAGTTGACCAGAGATCGGGCTCCCCAGGAGGGTTTGGCAGTAGGGCAGAGGACAGGTAGAGGCAGAGGCAGAAGCAAGTCCAGGGGGCGGTCCAAGTCCAGGAAGGGAAAGAAAGATGAAATGCTTCAAGTGCAACGAGTTCGGGCACTTCAAGCGAGAATGTCCACTATGGAAGAGTAAGAAGGGAGAAAGAAGTGGCTTAGAATCAGTGAGTGTAGTTGCTGGGCAGCAGGTGGAGGATGATCTACTTGTGGTATCAGATGGTCACAGGCATTACACAGAGGAGTGGACACCAGACTCTGTGGGCTCACATCACTACACACCACACAGGTCTTGGTTTGCGACATACACCAAGACAGATGAGGGATCAGTGACTCTAGGCGACAATCATCCTTGCAAGGTGGTTGGGATACGGACAGTCAGGGTGAGGATGTTTGATGGGATTGTGAGGACATTGACAAATGTAAAGCACGTCCCAGAGCTGGAAAAGAATCTGGTGTCACTAGGCTACTTGGAGCGCAGTGGATACAGCTTCAGCAGTAGGGCTAGAAGCGGAGTATTAAACATCTCCAATGGAGCTATGGTGGTGATGAGAGGCAGAAGGTTGGACAATAATCTCGATCGTATGGAGGGATCTGTGGTGACTGAAGAGTCTGATGTAGCAGTTGTAGCACAGGACCAGCAGGGGGCTCACAGGATGTGGCACTACCGCCTAGGCCACATGGGTAACAAGGGGCTGAGGGAGTTGAGCAGGAGAGGACTCATCTCTGATCTGGAGGATGGTGCTACAGGGGAGATCTGTGAACCTTGCTAGATGAAAAAGCAGAGGAGAGTTCAGTTCAACATCAGTACAACCCGCAGTGCAGCCCCTCTAGAGTTAGTACACACGGATGTATGGGGACCAGCCCCAGTTTCAGCTAGGAATGGGGCCAGATACTTCATGATCCTGATTGATGATTTTTCAAAGAAACTCTAGATTTATTTCATGAGAGAGAAGTCTGAGGTCTTCACCAAGTTCAAAATCTGGAGAGCTGAGGTGGAGAAGGAGCAAGGGAGGAGCGTGAAGTGTCTAAGGTCAGACAATGGCAGGGAGTACACCAGCAGAGAGTTTCAGGACTACTGTGAGGAGTGTGGGATCAAGAGACACTTCTCAGTTAAGGAGACTCCACAGCAGAATGGGGTGGCCGAGAGGATGAACAGAACACTTCTTGAAAAGGCACGATGCATGAGGCTGCAGGCAGGGCTTCCAAAGGCATTCTAGGTTGACACAGTTGACACAGCGGGTTACTTGGTCAATCGGTCACCTCACACCAGGTTGGATGGCAGGCTTCCAAAGGAGGTGTGGTCTGGGAGGATAGTTTGGTTGGGCCATCTACGGGTATTTGGGTGCATGGCCTATGTGCACATTGGAGCTGGTGAGCGGAGCAAGCTAGACGCCAGATCACGCAAGATGGTGTTTCTAGGCTATCCGCGAGGAGTTAAGGGATACAGGCTGTGGGATCCCTTGGAAAAGAAGGTCATCATTAGTCAGGATGTGATTTTTGATGAGGAGTCAGTCCTATGAAGGCAAGCAGGCATGGAGGAGCAGCAAGAGCAGAAGGAGGTCCAGCAGGATGCTGCTGGACAGCTTACCTCTTTGATTTTGCCTCTTGCAGGTACTATTGGAGGACATGACATTCAGGTGGAGCACCTACCTAAGGTGTCTCCACAGGTGAAGAGGACTCAGACAGATGATCGAGGTGAAGAGGTCCAGTAGGAGCAAGCTGGACCGAGAACTGATATCGGTGTTGCCCTACACAAGCCCAAGAGGACCATCAGGCAACCAGACCGATATGGCTTCGAAGAGACACTGTCATATACCCTGATGACAGTGAATGGAGACCCATATACGTATCAGGAGGCTATTGAGAGTCAAGACAGAGAGCGGTGGGTCAAGACGATATCCGAGGAGATGTAGTCTCTCCACCAGAATCAGACGTGGTGATTGGTGCAGTTGCCATAGGGGAAGAGGCCCATTGGCTGCAAATGGGTCTACAATCGCAAGGAAGGGCCTTCAGAGCAGGGAGGTATCAGATTCAAGGTGAGGTTAGTGGTCAAGAGATACTCCCAGAAAGAAGGCATCGACTTCAGTGAGGTCTTCTCTCCCATCGTTAGACATACTTCCATCAGAATGTTGCTGAGCATTGTAGCAGCTCAGGATTTAGAGCTCGAGCAGATGGATGTCAAGATGGCATTCCTCCATGGGCATTTAGAGGAGAGGATTTACATGGAGCAGCCACCCAGTTTCAGGGATCCAGGATTAGAGGGAAAGGTTTGTTTGTTGCAGAAGTCGCTGTACGGGCTAAAGCAGTCGCCGAGGCATTGTACAAGCGGTTCGACTCCTATGTGCGCAGCATTGGACTTTTCAGGTGTGAGTTTGATCCCTGTGTTTATGTTCAGTCTCTTGAGGATGGTTCTAGGGTGTTCCTACTCTTGTATGTGGATGACATGCTTATAGCATACAAGAGTAGGAAGATTGTGCAGGATCTGAAGGCATCCTTATCTTGGGAGTTTGAGATGAAGGATTTGGGCCCTGCAAGGAAGATCCTAGGCATGGAGATTTTCAGAGACCGAGCCTGGAGGGTGATGCATCTATCTCAGGGGGGCTACATACAGAAGGTCTTAGAGAGGTTCAGGATGAAGGGAGCAAAGCCGGTGGAGCTGCCACCTGCCGGTCACTTCAGACTCTCGAAGACCATGGCGCCACAGACTGAGGTGGAGGCTCAGAAGATGGAGACGGTCCCTTATGCTTCAGGAGTTAGGAGCTTGATGTATGCGATGGTCTGTTGTAGGCTAGACATCGCTCATGCAGTGAGTCAGGTTAGTAGATTCATGGCGCAGCATGGCAGGGAGCACTGGAGAGCTCTGAAGTGGATATTCAGATACCTGACGGGTTCAGTTGGAGTTGGCATCTGCTATGAATAGCGAATAGGTGCAGTGGGATGCTCTGACATGTCCAGGGAGGCTCAGGGGCTGATTGGCGATTATATAGATGCAGACTTCGGTGGAGATGTGGATACCCGGAGGTCTACGACAGGCTTCATCTTTAGCCTATATGGAGGTCCTATTTCTTGGAGATCAAGTCTGCAGCCTATCACGGCCCTATCCACTACAGAAGCGGAATACATCAGGCTGACAGAAGTAGCTAAGGAGGCAATTTGGCTGAAGGGTTTGTTGACGGAGATGGGCCTTACTCATGAGGCCATTAGAGTGCACTGTGACAGCCAGAGTGCACTTCTACTAGCACAGAACTCAGTCTATCATGCAAGGACAAAGCACATCGACAGCTTTGGAGGATGGCGAGGTGGAGATGGTAAAGGTACACACCAAGGAGAACCCAGCTGATGTACTTATGAAGGTACTTCCACGGGACAACTTTCAAAGATGTATTGAGCTGATTCGACTGATGGACAGAGTGGAGCTGGTTGAGGCCTTGGGACACCAAGGTGGAGATTGTTGTGATCCAAGTGGTGTGCCCAAGGCCCAGGGGACCAAGGCTAAGGCCAAGGTCCATCATTTATGAGGGCTTCATGGAGGCTCTAGGGCTAGTTGGGCCCTAGTTTGAAAGGTTGTGGGCCTTTCGGGTTCTTGAGGTCTAGGTTATGTGGGCCTCAAGGGACCAACTCTTTATGGATCAGGTCTGGGCCCAGGATAGGTGAGATTAGATCGAGTCATGGGTATACATGGGCTTGCATTAACCTAATCTCCCATAGAATTGGTCAAGGGAGTTTTGGGTTTGGGTCACTTGATCCTGTGTTTATATATACATGCACTGTATAGGCATGCACTGTATAGGTTTGATTAAGCCAAGGAATATGAAAACTCTTTCTTTCAAGTCTCTCTCTCTCTTCTCTCTCTCCCTTCAGCTATTCTCCACACCCCAAAAGCAAGAAACCCTAGGGTTTCTTGCCGCCAGGTCCATAGAAGGCAGGAAAAGCAGGGGAGGCGCTAGGGTTTTGAGCCCCTCCCCCTTTGTGCCGCCAACCATATTGCCTCTCTCTCCCTTGCAGCCACCCAAACATCAGGTCCAGGATTTGAAATCTCTTGCTATGAGATTGATACAAGTTTCTCTCAAATCTGGAGTTGATCTGAGGTCGTTTGAGGTGCGGATGAGATCTCCATCAACAGATCTACAGGAAAGGCTGCAGCAGGACAGATCTACAAGGTCTGATTCTATCTACCTTTTTCTCTATCTAGAATACCCTGATTTAAGATCTACAAATTGGAAGACCTCGGTCCAGGCCTGATCTGGTTGTGTACCAGATCTTGGATTTTTTAGAGGTGATCTTAGAGGCATTCTTCATCTGGAATGAAAGGCTGACGAAGAAGACAGCAACCAGACTGATTTCATCAAGGGCCTTTGATCGAGTCCAGAAGTCTCCAGATTTGTTCGTTGCTAGTTCCGCTGCACCCAAGGTCCGTGGGAGGAGCCGGAATCATGCTCCAATATTTAACTCCTTCAGGTGGATCAACTAATGTCCACACATCATTGACCTTCATGGACTCCATTTTGGACTTCATAGCTTCAAGCTATTTATTAGAGTCGAACCTCTACATTGCATCAATATAGGTGATCGAATTCTCATTATTCTCATAGAGTTCCATAGGATCTCCATCCTGGATCAAGAAACGTAGTATCTGTCTGATTGATGTGATACTCTATCGGATCTCCTTAATAGTGTATCTACAACAAGTTTCGGATTTGATATCGTCAAATTTGGTTCTATGGGTTCACTAGACTGTGTCGGTTCTATCTGTTGAACTTCATCAAGTTCAACCTTAGAGGTATTAATTCCTTTTTCAATTTTTTTTTTTTTTCAAAAAGACTATCCGAAGACTGACAAACACTTTTTGTTCATTAGCAAGATAGAAATAATACCCTTTAGTTTCTTTGGAATACCCTATAAAAATATATTTATCAGACCTAGCTCTAAGTTTGTCTGTTTTCAAATGTTTGACATAAATCGGACACCCCCAAACCCTCAGGTGAGAGAGCCCTAACTTACATCGGATCTATATCTCATGTGGTGTTTTACTTACAGATTTACTAGGAACCTTATTAAGTACATGCAAGCCGACTCGAGTGCATATCCCCAAAAGAAGATTGGCAGACTAAACAAGTCCATTATGAATCGAACCATGTCCAACAGGATTCAATTTCTCCTCTGGCATTCCAAGAGGAGTCCATTGTAAGAGAATCCCATACTTTTCAAGATATGTCAGAAATTCACTAGAAAGGTATTCACCTCCTCGATCAAATTAAAAAATTTTAATATTCTTTTCAATTTGTTTCTCTACCTCATTATGGAATTATTTGAACATTTCAAATGATTCAGACTTATATTTCATCAAGTAGATGGACCCATACCTAGATAGATTGTCTGTGAACGTAATGAATAGTGGTATCCTCCTCTGGCACTAATGCTCATGGGTCCACATACATCAGTATGTACATGACCTAGAATATTACTGGCTCGTTCATCTTTTTCAGTAAAAGGTGACTTGATCATTTTTTCATATAAACAAGACTCACAAGTAAGCAGTGATTCATAATCATTGTCATCAAAAATTTTTTCTTAAGCTAACCTGTTCATCCTGTTCTTGTTAATATGACCTAGCCTACAATGCCAAAGATAAGCATTTGTGACATCAACTATTCTAGAGCGTTTATTAGACATATACATTATATTAGGCTGTGATACAATATAAATGTCATTGTTCAACCATCCACGTATTATAGTAGCACCATTCAAAATGACATCACAAAAGTTTTTCTTTATTAAAATTTCATAATTTGCTTTGGCCAAAAGGCCTACAGAAATAATATTCAACAAGAAACTAGGACAAAAATAACAATCATTAAGAATAATAGAATGAGAATCGAATACAAGCTTGATAATTTTTAAAGCTAAAACTGAAACTGATCTTCTATCTCCAACATTCAGGAATCTCTCACCACTCCAAATCTCCTACTGACCTGAAGTCCCTACAATGAATTACAAATGTTAATAGGACAATCAGTATCCAATACCTAGATCATTATATCAAAAATTGAGAAGTTACAAGGTGTTATCATATAATTATCTTATCCAGCAATCGATTGCTTCTTCTTCTTTGGTCTGTTCAGATCAAGGGAAGCTATGTATTGAGAATAGTTCTTCTTCAGTGACCTTACTTTCTACAATAGACGCACTCTACCTGACTCTGATTGGCCTTGGACTTAGACTTCTGAATCTAACTCCCAACACTTTGTACCTTTTTATTTTTTATTTTTTATTTTTTAAAGAGATGACATCCATCAGAAGAAGATCCTTCCACTACATTCACCATCTCCTTGTAGAGCTAGTGATCCTTTGCAAAAGTCTATAATAACCCCAATAGATCATGATAGTTAACTACATGCTTCGTCATTTGAAAATGACTAAAAAATGGTAGGTAAGATTTGGATCGGGAGTTCAAGATCACATCTTTCTCAAGCTGTTCATGCAAGAAAAAGCCAAGCTTGCTCAATCACTCGATCTGTTCGATCATATATAATACATGATCGGTGATCGATATTTTCTCCCTCATCTGAGTATTGAAAACAGCACAACTAATCTTGTACTGCTCAACATCGTCAGGTGTACCAAAAGACTCTCTCAATACTTTGAGCATGTCTTCTGGCTGAGCCTCTTCAAACTTTCGACTAAACTCATCATTCATGAAAGCCCATATTATACAACGAACCGTAGTGCAGTCATTGAGCCACTTCAAGTAAATATCTTGAATCACACCACGAGCATTTGGAGCAGGCTCCTCAGGTGCTGGATCTTTAATGATATATAAGATCCACTCATGCTCCAGGATGATTTTTAGTTTTCGATACTAGTTATCGAAATTGGATCTCATTAATTTCTTACTGTCCCACAGTGATCGGAGTGATAAAGTTGAGGCCATATCTGCACAAAAAAATAAATCAAAATCTAATCAGTATATAAATTAAATAAGCCTAAAGATATAGACTTTAGTCTAAAGATTCTCTCACTATTTTATACAAATTAATAGCCTCTATCTCCAATTCAAAGAATTACCTTAATTCCTTAGTGGGTACTAGAATCCACATAGACTACACACGAGCTTGACTTTGGCTGGCTCACCCATGTGTATCTATGGATAGGTTCTTTAACCAATTATTTCACCAAATAATTTTTAGTAATTGATTTAGTCTCAGGTAACTTTTCAATTGACTTTGGTCTTCTCTGCAAACCCTGGTTAGGTCCACCATTAACATGATTATACTTAAAAATCTAACTACTAAATGATCAGACTCGACTTTGATCGGCTAATTTGACCACTTGCTAGAGAGACTCGACTGAGTCATTATATTATGAATGATAATTTCAATAGCAGATGAGCACCAGGCCTTTGGCCCTCTAGTGATCATTATACTACTGGACTCATTATCACCCAACTTAATGGGAGACTATGATTTAGTTATCACCATAACTATCTCATTTTAGGGATATAATAATTTAAAAAATTTAATTTATGAATTAAAAGAAGAGAAGAGAAGAGAAGAGATCAACCAGTAAATCACAATCCTCCCACTGACTTCACCAAATCATTGAATTGGATTAAGATCATGCTGGTTGAACTGGCACCTAGATCAGTCACACTGATCAATCTTAATGGCATGGATCAACTCAAATTATTTAGCGGTCTAATCAAAATATAATCCATCAAATTGGTCAGGTAAGTGAGATCGATGGGAAGGTATGCTAAGCTTGCCTTAGACACCATCAAAATGGCCAAATAAGCCACTCCCAATTAAAAACCACCGATCGAAATACCAAACTTATCTTAGACATCAATTGATTAATTAGTTTCAATTTAACCAGCCTAATGATTCGGATTCAACTACTGAGCTATAATTAAGATCCATTTGGTCTAATCAAAGATATAGACTTGACCATCTACAATTGTTATATTGGTTCTAAAAAAATCTGATTTAATCTAGTTCAATATTTAGTTAGATTTAATCAATTTTTCTATATGATCCATTAACTCTTTGATTCTAATCTTAGGTCTAACCCAATTAAGAGGACCTGATTTGAGCTAACACATGCCCCCATGTTTTATACAATATTATTAGATCTTAAAATTATAATTCTAGATCTAATCGATTCTTCACTTAATTCTTAATTAAGTTTCAGCATCAACATGAGTTTAGGTTAAGATTTTGAAATCTTTTTCTCATGTAATATTTTTATATTAAATTATAAAATCTTTTAGATTGCATCTAAATTTTTATGATTTTAAATTAAAATAATTTTGATTATTAAGATTAGATGTAATTACTTTTCTTCATAATTTGTATCACATACAACAAATCATAGATTTCAAGATCTAAAATTTTGCAGAAAAATAATTTTTTTTTCACTTTTTTCTTCATGAGATCTCACAGTGGCACTTCTACATGCCATAAGAGCATCCCATTAAATAGGAAGAGAGGGTCATGTAATTCTACTTGCTCCTGTGATCGGACGGTCTAGTGATTATCCAATCCAAGTACTTGGCTACTCAGATCATCTAATCTAACATGTATAGGACTGATCAAATATCAGATCTAAAAATAAAACATATTTAGATCTAATCTAAATAACATATAATCAGATCTAAAGACATAAGAAATCATATCATAATGAACAAGACTCCGATACCAATTGAAGAAAAAATAGTGCAGTTCTATGCATGCTATTTTAAAATTTTCGTAGCGGATCTTCTAAGATTAAATACTTTAATCTATTTTACATATATAAGATCTAATCTAGACTACCATATCAAAATCTATGATATGATTTAATATGAATTTAAAATCTAAAAATTAAAACTTTACATCAATCTAATCGATGTTGCAGACAAGATCTAACCCTTAGATCTATCAAAACCAATCAAACAAGTTCAAAACTCATTACCAGATTGTGGGTTGCTGATCTCCACAAAAATATCACATGGGAAGGAGTTTCTTCAGATTGCTCATAGCCACATGAAGGAGTCCGATCCCTACAGATCGTCTACACAAAGAATGGATGCTGATCAAGCTCCTCAGGAGTGCTAGCTCGCAAGGATCTTCAAAGGCTGATCTACCTTTTTCTTTGATCTCTTGATGCTCCAAAGGAGAGAAAAAATCTATGGAGGAAGGGAAGAGAAGAGAGAGCTTCGATAAAGAAATAAAAATCAGCAAGGAACACTTATTTTTGGGGCGTCAACTATTGGAGCCCCCCTTTTTATAGATGGGCATCAGGGTTTGGGTTAAGAAAAGGGGCGCCAAAGACTCCATGCTAAAACCAATTTTGGCATCCCAAAATTTTCAAAAATAGGTGATGGCATGAGGAAGAAATCTAGTCTTTCTCACATCAACAAACACTTCAAAGAAATTGAGAAAAAAATCTCTTGGCGCCACCCTTTTTTCCAAACATAACGGATCTCTTTCCTTCTTATCTCCTTATCTCAAATTCGGATCGTATTCAAATTAGGCAGGAGATAAGGACCATGACTCATCATAAATGTTGTCCACCCTATCTACACCCTCTCTTCTCACACCCAAAAATCACATGCCAAAACCCTTTTGGCATTGAGAAGAGAGGTGTGGGTCCAAGGTGGCGCAAGGAAAAGAGATAGAGTTACTGCTGGCCCGGACTCTTCATTTCCAATTTGATTCTAAACCAAATCAGATCTGATTTAAACCTAATGAGAGAAAGAAACCTAATTTAAATAGAAATCCAATCATCTCAATAAAATTTTAATCCAATTAGAAATTAACTAAGCCTAAGTCCTGATCAAATCAGGAACAAGTTTTCTTTGCAATTAGGCTTGATCAAATTAAACTCAATTTAAGTCAAACTAAATCCAATTCAATTAGACTTAATTCAAAGCTCTTTGCTCAATCTAATTGAGTCAATTAGTAATCTAATTACTAGTAAATTCTCTATTTAATAGTAGAGTCTCAGTCCAGTGGGATTCTATGCTAGAGTTTCAATCCAATTGGACTCTTCAGCCATCTGATCAGATCGAATCTTCTAATATATGTGACCCCATAGGTTCGAACCTAAACCAATAGCATAGGAATAATTTTTTATACTAATCGATGTAACCATCTAGCAATGAGATCCGATGTCCGGATAGGCCAAAAAATTGCAAAGCGACATTCTAAAACCAACTGGCGTATGGTTACTATATAATTCATCTCTTTGATCCTAATGCTCAAGGTGACCTAGGGTTTGACTGTCAATCCTAAAATAGTCGATCACATTATATTTCAACCTTTCAAATCCATCACATGAATTATGCTGGCCAAAATTTTATTAAATTAAAATACACTGATGCATAACTCCTACTTATTAAGAGGGGTTAATTTCATCGCTAATAAAAGATATTTACGATGAATAGCTTTCATCATTAAAAAAAAGAATGAAAAAAATTAATCATAAAAAAAAGATATTTGTGATGAAAAATACTATTGGTAATAAATTAAAAAATTAATCATGATGAAAAAATTTTCATCGCTATTATTTCTAAAATTTTTAGCGATAAAAAATTTACGTCGCAAAAAATATTTTTTATAATAAAAAAATTTATCACTATTAATTTAATAAAAAAATTTTGGTAATTAAAATTGAATAATATTATCGATGAAAACTTTACATCATAAATAAGGCAATTTTTGATGAAAGTTATGTCGCTAATAATTATTTACGATGAATAACTTTTTATCACTATTAATTATATATTTATTAAAAAATTAAATTATGTTAGTAAAATATTTTTGGTGATAAAAGTTTTATTAGAAATAATTACATCACTAATAATTCAATCATATTTTTTAAAAAAATTTATGAATATATATTTTAAATTTATATGTATAATATTTTTTATAAATTAAAAAAATAAAAATAAAAAATTAATATAATAAATTGATAAATAAATTTTATTATTTTATTATATTAATTTTTATTTATAAAATATTTTTTAAAAATAAGTACATCAATATGCCATCAAATATCGGCATTCGAAGAATGAGCTGGGGATGAGGAGCGCTCGATGGAGCTCGGATCGACGATAGAGCTCAAATCGGCCTGCTGCTGCCTCATCAGCTGTATCGTCTACTCTATCTATGCCATCCGCTCCATCGTCTAAATCTGAAATCATTGATAGTCATCGATGCGTGCAGCCAACTCATGAGCTTGTGGCTCAGTCTGCTGTCGATCCACAGCAGCCTGCTATCGATCCTCGACAGCCTGCCTTTGCACCTCCATCAGTCGAGCCTCGCATGCAAAATAGATGTCAACCCTAGATGAGCATGAGGATGAGAGAACAGTGATTTCATACCCTAGACTCCTAACATAATAGGGTCTCATACCAAGCACCTGATCACAGATCTCATTATATGTGGTGCGGTCGAGCCCTTAGGGGTAGGCTGGGATCTCATGTCTGTCATATGATCCTAAAAATTAAAATTAGAGTTATTTTAATTTTTTAATAAAAATTAGATTGTGAAAAAAAATAATTGAGAAAACTTATAAAGAGCTCCTGAGTCTCCATTGTCCACTCCCCCGATCGTCGTTAGTGGGTCCACTGGTAGACATCGATCCTACCAGAAAGCTCGACACTCTCAGCATCTCTCTGTAATTTGAGAATTAATTTAAAAAATTTTAAATAACTAGAGAATTATATGCTAATTAGAAATTTAAAATTACCTACCATATGCTCCATGTGACGAGCAAATGATCTTGAACCCCACAATGCGGCACGGTCTGTCTCGCCCGATTCATCGCATTCTGAGAACATTATCTCTGTAAAATTATCAGTTAAATTAGTAGATAACAAATTTAATTTAAGAATAAATGATTCAATCATTAAACTATAAAAAAAAAGAAGTTTAGATGTGTAACCTAATATGTCGGATCCTCATACTGCCGGCATGTGGCAGTCCAATCATCTATGGTGATGCTGTCAGAGGGCTGCTACCGCGCTGCCTTCTCCCCAAAATCCTGCACCACTCGATACCAATGCTGATGCATGTGATGGCGATAATCCTTGAAATGCAATGATAACTGAGTATCGATGGCCTGCCTCACACGATCCTCCTCAAAATCAATGATGTCAAATACACCCTACCAATAACAAATATTAGAAGAATACTATGCAAATTAAATATTTATAGTATAATTTATTTTACCTATAAGTGGATGTAGAAAACCTCTCTCTAAGTCGGTAGAATATGACGTCAATCGAAGAGCATCATGGGGGCATAATTGTGGTATATAATGCCCAATTCAATCTGCCATGGCTCACACCATCTCCTAATGGGTCTGGTGTAGTCGATCGATATCTCGATCCGGAGATGCTGTCCCGGATGCTCGCATCTCCAATGCTCTAAAGCAAGGTCTTCGATGGACCTCGCCCTCACCTCACCATCGATGAAAACTGATCTGAAACAATAATAAATAAATCATTAGTATGATCCAAATAAAAAAATTAAATTTTATTATATATAAAGTATAATAATTAATACCACTAGGACCCGCCTCACTGGGATCTGGCTCACTAGGACCCACCTTACTAGAATCCACCTCATTGGGACCTGCCAGTGCAGGACCCTCTGATAGGAGCCGGTGCGGCAATGGAGATCGATGAAGGTGACTCAACCTCCAAGGTATCTACAGGTAATTGTGAATGCAAACGTCGTCGTCTGTCTCCTGATGCCATATCTGCAGGAATTGAGATATAAATAAATATAATATTGAATAATAATAATTATTATTATATAATATTCTAATGAATATAATTATATTGCATACCATTATTGAAAGAAAAAATTGAACGAATAATATAGATCTACTCATCAATATTCGTATCTTCCTCGATGTGTAGATCCTCATCCAAATCACAGTAATCGATATATGTATCATCTTCTATCTCATCATCATTTATGAACTGATCGTCGTCCTCCAACTCATCAAGATTAAATACAAAATCAGCTTCAACTTCATTGGACGGGAGATCAGCCCTATTCAAAGGTGTCGTTACAAGTTCTTTATCAATCAAAAGCTCGGATAATATTTGTTCTTCTTCCTGAAAAGCTTCCTCTTCATGTAAATTCAAATTTTTATCCATCTCTAATCTAATTGGTATGTCATATATGCCTCTAGGTATTATTTTTTGTACAACATGCCAATTACCTCAATATTTTAGATCCTTCAAATATATTACTTGTTTCGTTTGAGTTGCTAATATATACGGCTCATTTTGGTACCATGTTTGTGCAACATTTATACTGATAAATTGTGAATCAATATGAATACTGATCTTTTTATTACTAATATCCCACCATTCACACTGAAACAAAAATATAAAATTACTGAATCCATACTTCAGTTCTATGATATCTACCAGTACACTATAATAATCAATCTCTTCTTCTCTTTCATATCCTGTTGTAGCAGTTCTACTATTCTAGGTCCGTTGTTGCATCTCAAGCTCTCTTGTGTGAAATCTCATTCCTCCAATGATATAGGATGCATAGTGATTAACCCTTTGATCAGGACCACATGCTAAATTATGCAACTCATCCGTCGCATCTACTTCTTTATTGAAATACTTATGTTTCATCTATATCATAAGATAAAAAATTATATTGGCTCAAATAATATTATTTATAAGTAAATAAATAACATATCACTAATGCAACTTACAAGATCACCAAATCATTTTGCAAATTTTCTCCTATGTCGATCATCAGCAACCGTATTATTCTCTCTACATAGTATACTCTTGTGCTCACTGCAAGAAGTTATAATTTTTAATTTTATATCGACATGATAATTTTTTTTAATTATTAAATAGTATGGTAAGATAATACTTACTCAATAAAATCTTTAATTTCTTCATAATTATTTAGAACATAAAAGTATATTTTGGATAGCTCGTTCACATCCATAAATTCATATCTTTTTGTACCAACAGGTCGAACCATTTATTTAAATATAGATAATATCGGTTCATTGTCATCCCATTTATGGTCTGTGTTACTATCTGCACAATAGAATCTTATTTCGATATCGTCAAGATACATCGAGCAGAATGTGACACACTCGGTAGCTATATATGCTTTCGCTATAGACCCTTCAGGCCTTGCTTTATTGCGTACATACTTTTTTAAGGTGTACAAGAATCTATAAATAAAAATAAATTTAAATTTTAAAAATATATTTACATCTTATAATGGATATGATAAAGTATGTATAATTTTTTTACCTTTCAATAGGATACATCCATTGATAATATATCGATCCAGTCAAAAGAGCTTCTTTTGAAAGATGAACAGCCAGATGCACCATAATATCAAAAAAGGATGGTGAAAAAAAATTTTCTAACTTACAAAGAATGAGTATGATATCCTTCTTTGATCTCTCAAGTAAGTTAATCTTCAATTTTCGATAACACAATTCTCGAAAGAACACTCCCAGCTCAATCAATGTACTTTGACCATCACCACCCAAATAGCCATGTATGACCACAGGAAGTAAATATTATATCATCATATGGGAGTCATGACTTTTCATGCTAGAGATATTACCATCGTTGTTCCCAACACACCGCGATACGTTTGAAGTGTATGCATCAGGAAACTTTACGATTTTGAGCCATTCATAGAAATTCTTCTTTTTCTCTCCAAATAGTGAATAATATGCGGGTGGCATAAAAAATTTCTCACCTCGATGAACTAAATACAACTCTAGCCGAATTCTCATTTTCTGCAAATCAAGACAAGTTTCTATACCATCTTTTATTTTTCTTGAAATATTCAATACAGTATCGATGATATTATCATAAATATTCTTTTCAATATATATTATATTCAAATTATGATAAAGTAGTAGCTACTTCCAATACGATAGTTCGAAAAAGATGCTTCGCTTCATCCAATTCAGCTCAGCTTTAGGACACCTTTGCTTGTGAGTATCCAATATTTTTTCAAATTGGATATTTTCAATGACTTCAAGTTGTTCAAAAATTTCTACTCCACTTAACTCCTTAAGTGGCAGACATCGATTGAACTTACCATCAAAATATTGGTTATAATGGGTCCTCCAAGAATGATTAGCAGGAAGAAACTGTCGATGACCCATGAAACATATTTTTCATTTATGCTTTAAATGTAAGGAGGATGCATCCCTATTGCATATTGGACATGCAAGATATCCTTTGGTGCTCCATCCATATAAGTTTTCATATGTCAAAAAATTATTTATGATTCATAAAATTGAAGCATGTAACTTAAAATTATTTCGACTCATGGAATCATATGTCTGTACCCTATTTTCCCATAACTCCTTTAGATCATCAATTAAAGGTCATAGATATACATCAATTTCATTACCTGGTGCTTTTCGATCTAGAATCAACAGTGACATAAAAATAAATGGTTCTTTCATGCATTTTCAAGGTGACACATTATATATAACTAGCATCACAGGCCACATACTATGAGAGATACTCAGATTGCCAAAAGGATTAAATCCATCTATCGTTAGACCAAGCCGGATATTGCGCAGGTCACTCACAAAGTGCGGATGCTTTGCATCAAAGTCTTTCCACACTAAAGAGTTGACTGGGTGGCAAGTATGTTTTCCTCTAGAACCCACTGCTCATAATGCCATCTCATTTCTTCAGCTATCTTTGTGAACATATACAACCTTTAAAGTCTTGGAATCAATGAAAAATATCTCAAAATCTTTTGAGGTATCTTCTTTGCTTTCCTATTATCGATTTTGCATCTAAGCTCACCATAATTCGAACATTCAATTGCTTGTTCGTTATTCTTATAAAATAATATGTAGTCATTTTTGCAGGCATGTATAAGAGTATAGTCAAGTCTCACTTCCCACATGTATATTTTTACTTCAGAATATGATTTCGAAAGTCTCTCTCCATCAGACAGAGCTGTTTTAATTAATGTTAAAATCTAATCAAATGACTTCTGACTCCACTGGTTCATGATTTTAATATGAAGTAATTTTGTCAAAAACTCTAACTTAGAAAATTTTATACAATTTGGATAGAGTGACTCTCGTGCATCCCTTACAAGCTTTACAAACTGTTCAGAAGTTCCTTCTACCTCAAGCCAGATATTATATTCATGATGAAAATTGCTTTTAGATGTAGCAGTATTCATGCATACATTTGAACAAGCATCTTGATGTAAATCATCTAACAATTCTCCTATACCACTTTGTTCGACAGGTCCATTAGCATCACTATCATCTTCAGTATCATCATCGTCATGCACCACTTCATTCGGATCATCCTCTCCATGCCATGTCCAACAA
This sequence comes from Elaeis guineensis, assembly GCF_000442705.2. NCBI lineage: Eukaryota > Viridiplantae > Streptophyta > Magnoliopsida > Arecales > Arecaceae > Elaeis > Elaeis guineensis. The sequence continues at coordinate 56,628,945 of NC_026002.2, read as the reverse complement.
GTATACTTTTTATCCATACCATATTGTAGCAAATACTTCTCAACAAGTGTTATGTGATGATATACCATATTGACACATCTCTTACATGGACACTTTATCCGACTAGCATTGTCAGCCTTATGCCGTGCAAAGTCAATGAAATCTCGAACTCTTTTTTGATATTTACACAAAAAAATACCTCTACCATTCATCCAACTTTTGTTGATATTCATCTAATAATAAACACAATCATTAACAACCAAAAAAAAGTTTAGTGATATTCTGTATCTCGATCTAAATTTTAGACTAAATTGCATTCCAAATTCCAGCCAAAATTTCGATCCGGATCCAGATCCGAATCACTTCATACAAAATAACACATATTAAAGCACACATGCAGATGGAACATTAACATAGAAAATGTGTTATATCAACTTAATGAAGTAAAAATACATGATCCTATCCATTTCAAATCATTACTAATATGTATGGTCCTATCCCTTTCAGAAAAGTAATAATCTCATTATTGTTATTAGTGGATATTTCATCTCATTCTTATGAAAATTTCGACAGTATCTCCCCATGGTTCTCCAAGTATACGATGTAGATATGGTGCCTACGCACCCTATCTACCATATACCCAGAGAACAATAGACAGATAACTACTAAATACTACATAATAAAATAAAATATCAACTATTAACAACAATAATATTATTACTTTTCCAAAAAGCCTGAATATGGAACATCCAAGTTTTGATCTCAATGAAGATCGAAACTTGAATGAAAATCTACAGCTCAATGTAATTTAAGTACCATCTTTGAACATGCATTCGAAGATTGATTTCTAATTTATCAAAAAAGAATAACTTCGTATTAAAATTTCTTCATCAGAAATTTCAATAGAGTGTTCTCTAAAATAGAAATACTTTTTATATTTATAATTTTAGCAGCATACAAAATAGCAAATAAAATAATTAAATTATAAAAATAACAGTAATGTGCATTGTGTTAGTGAAAAAATAATTAGTCAAATAATTAAATAATTTCAGTAGTAACATAAAAAAATAATATGCAATAATTATAATTAATCAAATAATCAATCAAATAATTTTAGCCTGGCCCGAACCCTACCTGACTTAACCTGCCCCATCCCGATCAGGCCCCACCCGACCCGACCTGCCCTGACCCGGCCCGGACCCGACCTGACCAGGCCCACCCCAGCCCGTACCCACCCAACCTATCAGACCACCCCGGCCCCATCCTCGGACCATCCCCGAAGGCCCCGACCTGACCCGGCTCGAATCTTACCGAGCCCGACCCACCCCATCCCAGCCCGACCCCACCCGACCCGCCCTGCCCCGACCTGGCTCGGGCACGACCCCACCTGGCATGCCCCAACCTGTCCCCCCCAACCTGCCGGACTGCCCCGTCCTCAGACCCATCCCCAAAGACCTCGGCCCGACCTAAAATCGACCTGGCCCAGACCCTACCCGACCCAACCCACCCCATCCCAGCCTGACCCACCCCAGCCCAGCCCGGACCCGACCTGACCCGCCCCAGCCCAGCCTGACCCAGCCCAGTCCAACCCGACCCGAAAATGACCAGGCCCAGCCAGGCCTAGACCCGGACCCGACCTAGCAGGCCCCGCACTATAGGCCCCAGCTTGCCGTCCCCATCCCCGACCCCAGCCCATCGGACCCGGCCCGCAGTGCTCGCAGCCCCGACCCACCGGCCCCATCCCCATCTCCGACCTGAACCCCCCCCAAAAAAAAACAAACTCACCTTGACGGTGGCCCGAGAACGAACGACGACGGTGATGGCTATGGGGACGGCGACAGTGATGGTGGACCGAACGACGATAGCGACCGACAAGAGGGAGAGATGCAGATGTAGTGGGGAGCGCGAGAGAAGCTACTGGGCCAGAGTGAGGGGGGGCAACTCGAAAGAAAATGGGTTTCAGATGGGACGTGAAGGGATGCGTGGTATTAGCGATGAAATTTGTCATTGCTAATAAAAAATATTCATCATTGATAATTTAAACAAAAAAAATTATGATGAAACAATGCTTTTTTGTTGCTAATAAAATTATTAGTAGTGAAGAATGTTTTCATCGCTAATAGTTCCCGTCAAAAAAAAAGTTTTTCCACTGAAAAAATATTATTTCTCCCAAAAATATTATTTATGATAAAAAATATTTTTCATCGCTAATAATTTTTAACGATAAAAATTACCATTGCTAATAGTTCCCACCAAAAATTTCTCGATAAAAAAATTATTTACAATGATAATTTTCATTATTAAATACTTATTAGTGATAAAAATTATTTTTCATCTCTAATAATTACTAAAAAATTATTTCTCACTTTTTAAAAAAATTATGTTAAATTTTTTTATTATTAAAAAAATTAATGCAAATTATTAATATCCACCTAGACCAAAGAAATAAAGTCCTAATTTGGTTTCAAAATTTTCAAAATTTTGAAAATCTAAAAATAAAGAAATAAAGTTTTAATTTAAAAATCTTTTGAAAGGAGAATGGTGAGGCCGACTTGAAATGGGTTAGGAGTGCAACAAATAATGTGCCTCTTAATTACATGCTTGGTTGATGGAAGCAAGCTGCTTAGCTCGTCTTGTCTTCTTTTCAATCTCAGTAGCTCAAAAGTGTACTCCTAAAGAATTTATTTTTTGGTAACTAAGACTGACTAATTATAAATTATGATACATAAATGGTGCTCTCCAGCCGGCACCTCCTCTTGGTGCTGAAGTTCTAAGTTTGATCATGGAGTATGACCACTCTATCTTAAATAAATAAATAAATAGATATAATATTAATTTTTGGGGTTAGAAATATGATTTATTTCTCATAATTTTTATTCAAAGCTTTATAATCTTAATTTTCAATAGCCATTAGATTTTTAGATGATTAATAATATTTTATTTTTAATTGATTATTATCATTATTATAATTTTAAGTTGTTAGTATAAATAGTACAATAACGATGTCACCACCAAGATTTAAATTATGAGTCTTTCTTGGGTGAGAAGATGCTAAGCAAATTTACTAAAATTGATTAACAATAAGAGTTTATATACACTTATCACTGTTGGCTTTATTAGTGGTACCTCAAAAACTATGGTTGTCATTCTAAACTAATATGGAGCCCAGTATGATCTTCTCTACTCTGATAAATCATATAAGTCTTTTATGATGTTAATATTAGTGTAACAATAATTTACTAACTTAAGTCTGACAAAGAAAGATAATATACAATATTTTTACTTTTTACATGTATATGCAATCTGACAATGTCATGGCATCGATTAGAAGAGTAAGCTATTAAATTTTCAAAATTTTTAAACTATTAGTGATGAAAATTTTCATCATTAAAAAGACTTTTAGTGATGAAAAATTATTTTTCCATCACTAATAGTCTAGTTTTTAAAATTTTAAATTTTTTTATTTTTTAAATATTAGTGACGAAAGGTATACGTCGTAAATAACCAACGATTTTGTGATGGTAATTCAATTTATCATTGCAAATAGTTAATTATTTATGATGAATATAATCTGTCATCAATTATCTTTTATTTTTAAATTTTTAAAACATACTTATTTATGATGGAATGTATCTTTCTGTCACCAATATATAAATAGTAGCGATGAAAACTTTTCATCACAAATATTCTATAATTTTTAAATTTTTATTTTTTCTAATTATTTAAGATGAAATAATTTATCATAAATAATAACTTATTTGCAATGAAACTTTTTTTTAAGTTGCAAATACCTTACATTTTAAATTTTTTAATTTTTTTCATTTTTCAACTATTAGCGATGGAAAATTTTTCATCATAAATTGCAATTTTTTGTGACAAAATTTTTTTTTCTATCATAAATATTTTAATTATCTATGATGTTTATGGTTTCATCACAAATAATCTTTATATTTTAAATTTTTAAATTTTCTAGCTTTTTAAATTATTAATGATAAAAATTTTTATTGTAAACTATAATTTTTTGCGATGGATAATGATTTTTTCATCATAAATATTTTAATTATCTATGATGTTTATAGTTTTATCATAAATAATCTTTATATTTTAAAATTTTAAATTTTCTAACTTTTTAAAGTATTGACGATGAAAATTTTCATCATAAATTATGATTTTTTGCGACAGATAATAATTTTTTTATTATAAATATTTTAATTATCTATGATGTTAATGGTTTCATTGTAAATAATCTTTATATTTTAAATTTTCAAATTTTCTAACTTTTTTAAGTATTAACAATGAAAATTTTTATCATTAATAATACTTATTTATGACACAATATGTTATTTCATTAGAAATAATGAAATTATTTGCGATGAACCCTTACGTCGTAAATAAGTAATGATATTCAATTTTTTATTTTTCTTTCAATATTAGTGATGAAAATTTTTAGTCATAAATAAGTTAATTGGAGATGGAAATTAGCTTTTCATCGTAAAAAATTTAACTATTAACGATGAAAACTCTATAGTCGCTAATATTTGGATATTTATAATTTAAATAATATTTTATTATTTATGATAAAAATATTCATCAAAAATAAGTTCTTTATTATGATGAAATTATTATTTTCATTGCTAATATTTTTTATTTATGATGAAAATTTAGAATCATCATAAATATTTTTTAATTATCGATGAAAATTTAGATTCATCATTGATATCCTTATTTATGATGGATATTTTGTCCATCGCAAATAAATTTATCATGAAAACTCTCTTCCCTTGTAGTGTGGTAGCAACGCAGTATATATTTGGTGTGCTGATGGGACTTTGGCTCCTTGGCTTGAGTAATGGCTCCAGTACTGTCGTAGTATAACAGGACAGGGCCATCAAAGGAGGGTGCCACTCCGAGCTCACCGATGAACTTTCACAGTCATACAGCTTCTTTCGCAGCATTGGATGCCGCGATATACTCTGTCTTGCAAACAGAGTCATCCATGGTATGCTGCTTGAAATTTTTCTAACTGATTGCTCTACTATTCAGGATAAAAATATAACCCGACACACTCTTATTATCATCATGGTCTGACTGAAAATTGAAGTTAGTAAAAGTATAACCCAACACCCTCTCCATCAAGCATACATAAAATGTGCTAGTCTTCTCGGTATCATTGATCTCTGACTCAATGAATCAATGACTGAAAATATTTTAGATCAGAGCTATCAAAGATTTAGGTCTCACTGGCATGATCTCATCGTAACCCTAAAATCATTATCCTAATCTATGGGGTTCACTATAATCTTAAACAAGTATAAGATACTGCATATAATGAATCAAAGATGCCTAACTTTATTAATAAATACGATCAAATACATGAGTTTGGAAGATAAAATATAAAAAAATATCTCATTGCATCATATATATGATTGGCTTATAGGACATTATTCTTTCAATGAGATCGGTGGAAGGGATATGCCATTAACTCATCATGGACTCAATCTATGCAAGTAGTTTTCAATTAATGACCACCGATCAAGACTGCCAAACTTACCTTAGACACCAATAGATTAATCATTTTCAATTCGATCAACTTATAGACTTAGGTTCGACCACTGAGCTAGAGATCAAAGTCCATTTGAGTCTAATCAAAGATATAGACTCGACCAACTATAACTATTATATTGGCTCTAAAAAATCCTGATTTAATCTAATTCAATTTTTGGTTAGACTTAATCAATTTTTTTATTTAATTTATTTAGTTCTTTGATTCTAATCCTGGGATCTAACCCAATTAGGAGGACCTGATCTAGCTAACCCATAAACCCATCATTTCATATTTTATGTAAATGATATTAGATCTTTAATTCATAATTCTAGATCTAATAGGTTCAACTTAATTCTCAATTAAGTTTGGGATGGACATGGGTTAGAGTTCAATATTTAAAAATAGTTTTAAATTTTATAAAATATTTTTATAAATAAATTTATGTATAAAATAATAGTTTTGAATGACTAAATTAGCTCATCTCTAGATTAAGCTGACTTACCAAAGTGGGTTGACCAAGTTTTGAAACTTAGATGGCTCACTATGGTGATACATAAATTAGGATTTCTGATATAGAAACTGGGTCGACTCAGCAAGAAACTAAGCTGACCCACCAAGATACTAAATTTACCCAAATAAAGATTAGGTTGACAAAATCTCGAATTGAGTTGACTCAATGAAGATTGAGTCAGCTTAGTTTGACAGAACAGCAACAGATTGCTAAATTTTTTTAGAATTATTTTGCACATCAATGATTAAAATAATTTTAATCATTAGATTAGATATCACTTTCTTTCACTGTTCATCTTTATGGGTAAAAAGGGCACCCCTACATGCCATAGGAGAGCCATATTGAATGAGAAGAGAGAGCCATGAAATCCTACTTTCTTCTATAATCGGACGGCCATAGCAATCTATACAATCTGACTACTACACTACTCCAATCATCTAATCTAATTAATTTAGATCTAATCTAAATTATTTTAGATCTGATTATTATATTTTTATCATATCAAAATTAGATAATAAATATTGTAAATAAACATCACATTCTTTAATTTAAAATCAGATTTTAAACTATATGCATAGATATACATGTCATAAAGAACCTAGTGCTCAGATACCTCTTAACATAGGGTTTTCATGCATATATTTCAAAAATTTTGCAGCAGAATAAAACTAGATTAAATAATTTAATCTATAAAATATGCATAAGATCAGATCTTAAAATACCTATAGAAGGATCTATTACATGATATAGTATGCATGAAAAAATCTAAATTTAAAATCAGCAAGCATGTAAAAAAATCTGCATAAGGAGTATATCATATCTAGAGCTACTAGGGTTCCAAACCCTATGCCTGAGCATGGATAGATGAACACCTCAACTGAAACTCATGGATCTAAGGCTCTGCTAGTCGCTCATAGCTATACAAGATGTCTGACCTCTATGGATCATCCACACGAAGCCCTCGAACCTGATCAGCCTTCTATGGGAGTACTAGCTCATGTAGATGGCTTCAGATGGCAGATCTGATTTGATCTTCTTCTTCAATCACCTCAAACTCTTTCGATATCAAAGATAGATTAGTGGAGGTGCTGGATGGTAGAAGAAAAATCAGTGAAAAACTCTCTTCTCTCTTGTATTTTTTCTCACCCAAAAACCCTAGAACAATTTTAAGTCTCTCACCCAAAGAGGAGTTGGATCTCCTCCAATGCTCATGCCAAAACAATGCCACTCACCCTACATCCTCACACCCCTAAGAGAGGTTTGGCTCCTCTCTTTCTCAGCCCTCTCACCGTGAAAAGTCAGAGCATCATTGGTGTTGGTGCAAAAATTCACCTACATCGGAGAAGCTGGAGTCGAGGGAGTCGCGGTCGCCGCTGGGACCTGCAAAAGAAGTCTAAACCGGAGTTGGGGTTGCTCCGATAAGACCCTCCGATGCTCAAGTCAGTTCTCTGCCTCAAAAAGAATGGAGTGCTCGAACAAAAATTTTAGCAGAGTTTTGGGATAGAAAATAGAGCTTAGAGAATAACGTATCTGGGGTCCCCTTTTTATAGGCAGAGGGAGCAACGGATTGATAGCGATTGTTTGTAACCGCCTAGTCGTGGGCCGCACGGGGTCGGGAGGAATTTATCATGAAGAGTAATGGGGTGGAGTCGTGGCTGTCATCATGGCTCGCCACGTGGAATCAGTTGCGGAGAGTGGAGCGGCGTTCGTTGTCGCAACTCGCCAGGGAGTGGTGGAGCTGCACAGCATCCGCCGTAGAGAGTGGAGCAGATTCGTAGCCATTACTGTGGCCTGCCGCGTGGAGCCTGTTGCGGAGAGTAGTGGAGCCATGCAGAATCCATCGCAGGAGGTGGAGCAGAGTCGTGGCCGTTACTGTGGCCTGTCAGGGAGTCTAGGCCTGTCGGTCGAAGCTCAGTTGAAGCGCCTGGTGGAGAGAGGTGCCTATCCATCTGGAAGGAGCTCGGATGTTGCTGGCGGGCCATCCACCATTGGGTTCCTTGAGCGTTAGTACTATAGGTGAGGGCCATCTGTGATTGAAGTCGGGGACGAAGTCTGGCTCCCGTAGGAGTCCGGACGAAGTTCACCTTCAGTAGAAGTTGGGGACAAAGTCCGACTCCCGTGGGAGTCCGGACGAAGTCTACCTGTAATTGAAGTCAGGGACGAAGTCCGGCTCCCATAGGAGTCTGGACGAAGTTCACCTGCAATTGAATTCGGAGGTGAAGTCCGGCTCCCGTGGGAGTCCGGACGAAGTTCACTTGCAGTAGAAGTCAGGGACGAAGTCTGGCTCCCGTAGGAGTTCGGACGAAGTTCACCTGCAATTGAAGTCGGGGGCGAAGTTCGGCTCCCGTGGGAGTTCGGACGAAGTCTGCCTGCAGTAGAAGCCGGGGATGAAGTTCGGACAAAGTTCACTTGCAGTAGAAGTCAGGGATGAAGTCTGACTCCCGTAGGAGTCCGGACGAAGTCCACCTGCAATTGAAGTCGGAGGCGAAGTCCGGCTCCCGTGGGAGTCCGGATAAAGTTCACTTGCAGTAGAAGTTGGGGAAGAAGGCCGGCTCCCGTAGGAGTCCGGACGAAGTCTACATGTAATTGAAGTCAGGATGAAATCTGGCTCCCGTAGGAGTCCGGACGAAGTTCACTTGCAGTAGAAGTCGGGGATGAAGTCCGGCTCCCATAGGAGTTCGGACGAAGTTCACCTACAATTGAAGTCGGGGGTGAAGTTCGGCTCCCATGGGAGTCCGGCGAAGTCTGCCTGCAGTAGAAGTCGGGGACGAAGTTTGACTCCCGTAGGAGTTCAGACGAAGTTCACTTGCAGTAGAAGTCGGGGACGAAGTCCGGCTCCCGTAGGAGTCCGGACGAAGTTTACCTGCAATTGAAGTCGAGGGCGAAGTCCGGCTCCTGTGGGAGTCCGGACGAAGTCTGCCAGAATTAAACTCGGGGATGAAGTCCGACTCCCGTAGGAGTCTGTCTGTCGTGAAGAATCTGGTCGACGCTGGTGGAGGTTTATCCATTGGCAGAACTCGAGAATGTTGCGGAGGCTCGACCGTCAGAGAGGTTCGAAAAGATATCACCGAAGGTCGGAAGTTGGCAGAATCCCTGGAGGATCACTTCTGGCACGAACTTCGGTTGTTGGGGTATTTTATACCCAACACCAGTCTCCCTACTTTCGAGTTCAAGTTTCGAATGGAGGAAGTACAAAGAAATTTCACAGTCGAAGTTGTCCTCTTGAATCCTGTGCACGATCGCCCTCAGATATTTTGGTATTTAATGCGCGCGTGCCGGAGCCTTTTTTCAATCAGGGCGATCCGAAGGGTGCTTTTGGAATTTCCATCGGAGCGTAGTCCCAAGCACCACACCATAATGGTCCCGCCAGCGGTTAGCCCTACGCCGTGGTGAGTGGGATACGTGGCGGGCACTGGTGGACTTAGGGATATCCGCCACCATAACTGCGCTTGGCCCCATCGCTTATTTAAGCCCCCTCCTTCCCTCCAGAGGCTTCACTTCGCCTGAGAGTTGGCGCCCTTCTTCTGCCTGAGAGTTTAGCTAACCCCATCGGTGCCCTTCTTCTGCCTGAGAGTTTAGCCACCCCCATCGGCGCCCTTTTTGACTCCAAGCACTCTTCGCACTAGTTTTCACCATCCCCACCGGCTCCCCGCCGCCTTCAGTCTTCCGAGCCCCTTCGGGGGGTTCTCCCATCGGGGCTTCTGCCTTGGAGGCCAACCTCGAAAGGATGCCACGGACCAAGAGGAGTATGAGGGGGAAAACAGCGGCCTGCAAATTCTCCGACTGTCGAACTATCACTGAGGGTTCCCATCGCCTCAAAGGGGGCTCGAGGGAGAATTCCTTCAACAACAGGGATTTAATAACGGGGACAATCGATGAGCGCGTTTCGCCCGAGAATTTTGGAGTAGTTGAACGGGGTGACACCGGTCAAAGGGGGCAGAGTTGTCATCACAAGTTGTGGCGGGATTCTTGATGTCGTCGGGGCCGAGGGACCAGAAGCAGTCAGCGCTGACGGTGGGGTAGTAGAACTTATTGCGGGGACGGTGGAAGTAGCACATGCCAACCTTGCCGGAGTACCTAGGACGGTGGTTGTTGTGGAGCACACGGTGGTGGTGCATGCCTCCGGCGCCATCGCGGCCTCCGGGGTGCCTCCGGTTCTTCTTGATGCAGGTCGTCATCGCCGCTGCCGTTGCCGTCGCTGCCCCTTGAATTCTATCCCCTCCTTTTCCCCCTAGGGATGGGGTTTCGACGATGGAGTGGAATGAGGTGGGGGGGAGAGAGCTGAGGGATTTATCACACGCACTGGAAAATACTGCCGAGAAGGACAGAACCGGAAGGAGAAGTTGGGAGCTTGAAGTGGTCTCCAACGTGTTCCTTTTGAGTCTTGTAGTAATGTTTTTTTTTTCTCGGCCCCCAGGGCCTTGTAACGTACACCTTTATTAATCAAGAATGAGAAGGAGATTTTGTTACTTCATCCTCACTTTGCGTCGAATTGCTGCTTGCCGAACTTCTTTCATTTACCATTGTTATTGTTGTATTCCCTTCTTTTTCTTTTTCTCTTTTTTTCTTTTTTTTTTTCGACGTCGTCCGGATGTCGCTGGTCGTTGCCGCGTCGGCTCGCTTTTCCAGTCATCCTTCTTCTTCAGCCTTAATGGCTTTGTAATGCATATTTAATAAATGACATGAGAAGGGAATCTTCTGCTACCTCTTTTACTCATGTGTTGAATTGTCGCTTGCCGAGCTTCTTTCGGCTTTTGCCTTGCTTGAAATCGATGCCGTTCGGAGGTACTCGATTGCCGTCGCATTGACCCATCCTTTCGTCCATGGCCGCAGATTTGCTCGGGGCCGCTCGGGTTTGACGCCCTCTTTCAGAGTTCGAGCTCGGAGATCCGAGCTTCTCGTCATCCTGAGGAAGTCGTCTTATCTCAGGCTTGCGTTGAGGGCTTTCTTGAAGGTCGGGGTTTTTGATAAGAACCCCAATCCTTGCTGGGATGAGGTTCCCTGCATCTTTGATGTCGTTTGTTTTCCATTCGTCGCTGACGCAGTCCGTCGCTTTCCTTTTTAACTCCCCTCCCCTTTCTCCTTTTTTTTTTTCGAGTGGGGGCTTTCCCTCTGCTCTTGGTGGGGTTGCAGGAGCGTGAAGGGGCCACTGGGAAGGTCTCCTTTTTCCCATCCGATCTTGAATGACCAGACCTTAATTGGTGTCAGGACGGGGTTCTTCCCCTATTTCTGACGTAATCGGTTTTAGCTTAAGTTAGGATGAGGTCCTCCTCTTATCGCTAACGGAGCTATGGGGGCACATATGGGCGTTGCGGGGCCTCTCCCCCCATCCGGTCTAAGTGTGACCGGGCCTTCGACCTTGCTCAAGTTAGGATGAGGTTCTCCTCCTGTCCCTAACAGGGCTGTGGGGGCATATATGAGCATTGCAGGGCCTCTCCCCCCATCCGGTCTAAGGGTAACCGGGCCTTCGACTTTGCTCATGTTAGGGTGAGGTTCTCCTCCTGTCCCTAACATGGCTGTGGGGGCGCATATGGGCACTGTTTGGCCTCTCCGCCCATCTGATCTAAGGAGAATCGGGCCTTCGACTTTGCTCAAGTTAGGGCGAGGTTCTCCTCCTGTCCCTAACATGGCTGTGGGGGCACATGTGGGCGTTGCTTGGCCTCTCCCCCCATCCGGTCTAAGGAGAATTGGGCCTTCGACTTTGCTCAAGTTAGGGCGAGGTTCTCCTCCTGTCCCTAACATGGCTGTGGGGGTACATGTGGGCGTTGCTTGGCCTCTCCCCCCATCCGGTCTAAGGAGAACCGGGCCTTCGACTTTGCTCAAGTTAGGGCGAGGTTCTCCTCCTGTCCCTAACATGGCTGTGGGGGCACATGTGGGCGTTGCTTGGCCTCTCCCCCCATCATCCGGTCTAAGGAGAATCGGGCCTTCGATTTTGTCAAGACGAAGTTCTCCTCCTGCTCCCAATACAGTTTGTTTTGACTGTCCTGTTGATATAGGCTCGTGCCAAGAGAGGAGACATGTAGATATAAAACTTTTATTTAAAATAAAGTTATCAGTAATACATTCGTAAGTTTTTCGAGCTCCATGGTCACGGGAGGTCTGCTCCTCCGAGCTCCTTGAGGTAATAAGTTTCGAGCCGGACTACTTCTTTGACTTCGTACGGGCCTTCCCAATTTGGGGCGAGCTTCCCTCGATCCTGAGGTTGCGAGACAGCGGCTCGTCAAAGCACTAGATCTCCTGCTCTAAAGACTTTATTCTTGACCCGAGAATTGTAATAGTGGGTGACTTTCTGTCTATAGGCTGCCATCCGAACTTGAGCTACCTTCCGCTTTTCTTCCAGTAAGTCGAGGTTGGCTTTAAGACCTTACGAATTGTGATGTTCGTTGAATGCTACGACTCGTGCCGACGGGAGTTTAAGCTCAATTGGGATAACAGTCTCCATTCCGAAGGCTAGAGCGAAGGGGGTCTCCCCCGTGGGCTGTCTTTGGGTAGTTCGGTACGCCCACAGCACATGATAAAGTTCATCTGTCCAAGTTCCCTTCACCTTTTCGAGCCTTGTCTTGATCCCTTGCAGCAGAGTTCTGTTGGTCACTTTAGCTTCGTCGTTCGTCTGAGGGTGGGCTACTGATGTGAAGTTGTGGGAGATGTTTAGGTCCTCATAAAATTTGACGAATCTCGCTCCCGTGAATTGCCACCCATTATCAGTAATTAGGGTTCTCGGCAGGCCGAACCTGCAAATGAGCGACTTCTAGATGAAGTCTTGCACTTTAGCTTCTATGATTTTCGCCAGCGGTTCGGCCTCGACCCACTTGGTGAAATAGTCAATTGCTACCAGGAGGAACTTCCTCTGCCCCGATGCCACGGGAAAGGGTCCAAGGATATCCATCCCCCATTGCGCAAAAGGCCATGGGGCACTCAAGGGTGTAAGCTCGGTGGCGAGCTGTCTCTGGATGTTGGCATATCTCTGACATCGGTCACACTTTCTGACGTATTCAATCGAGTCACGATGCATTGTCAGCCAGTAATATCCTTGGCGGAGCAACTTATGGGATAAGGATCTAGCCCCCAGAAGGCTTCCGCAGATTCCTTCATGCACCTCCCACAAGGCGTATTCAGCTTTCAAAGACCGGAGGTATTTTAAAAGGGGCAGAGAGTATGATCTCTTGTACAACTTGCCCTCATAAAGGATGTATCGGAAGGCTTGATTTCTGAGCTTCCGAGCTTCTTTTGCATCATGAGGGAGAACTCCGTCCCTGAGATATGCCATCAGTGGGTCGATCCAACTGGGCTCATGATCAATTTCCATCACGGGTCGCGATTCTTCCGTACTTGGGCACTTCAGAACTTCAAAGAGAACACTCTTGGGCAATTCAGCTGGGGCCAGCGTAGCTAGCTTGGAGAGAAGATCGGCCCTGGTATTTTTCATTCTTGGAATCTGCCTGATGTGGAAGCTACTAAAGGTGGGGACGAGCTCCTTTACCTTTTCAAGATACTTAGCCATGCTGTCCTCCTGCGTTTCATAGTTTCCGTTGACTTGTCCCACTACCAATTAGGAGTCACTGTGAACTTGGAGCCGATCTACTCCCAATTCTTCGGCGATCCTTAACCCTGCGATCAGAGCTTCATATTCAGCTCCATTGTTTGTTGCGGAGAACTCGAAGCGCAGAGCGTACTCCATGATGATTCCCTTTGGACTGATCAAGATCAGGCCTGCGCCTGCGCCTGACATGTTGGAAGACCCGTCCACATAGAGGGCCCAAAAGCAACCAGGGAGGTCGGCTTCTTCTTCAGGGGAGTTCGGTCGGGGCTCGAGGTCGTCCATTTCACCCTATTCCGGTTCGGCCTTCTCCGAGATAGTGCACTCTACTATAAAATCTGCCAATATCTGGGCTTTTACCGTCGGTCTGAGTCGATAGTTGATGTCGAAGTCGGTGAGCTCGATCGCCCATTTCGCCATCCTCCCGGAGGCATCTGCCCGGTGCAGAATCGCCTAGATCGGCTGGTCGATGAGTAACGTTACGGTGTGCCCTTGGAAGTAGGGTCAGAGCCTCCGGGCTACAATCAACAGGACGTAAGTTAGTTTCTCTAATTTAGTATACCTGGTTTTGGCATCTCTCAACGCATGACTGATGTAGTAGATTGGCCGTTGAATTTTTGCCTCTTCCTTAACAAGGACTGCTGCGAGAGCCATAGGGGAGACCGCCAGATACAAAAATAGCTCCTCTCCAGGCTCGAGCTTCGCCAATAATGGAGGTGAGCCAAGGTAGCTTCTTAGCTCTTCGAATGCCTGTTGGCACTCAGGGGTCCAACAAAAGTTCTTTGGCCACCTGAGGGTTTGGAAGAAGGGTAAGCACCGTTCGGCTGAACTCGCGACGAAGCGATTCAGGGCTGCTACCCTCCCTGTAAGGCGTTGAACCTCTTTTATTGACTTCGGGGCGGCTATTTTCTGGATGGCATAAATTTTCTTTGGATTGGCTTCAATCCCATGCCCCGACACCATGAAGCCCAGGAACTTCCCCGAGGTCACTCCGAAAGTACATTTAGTCGGGTTCAGCTTCATCTTATATTTTTGGAGGGCACCGAAGGTCTCCTCGAGGTCGGTGACATGGTTCATGGAAGATTTACTTTTCATGAGCATATCGTCCACGTAGACCTCCATGTTGCGGCCGATTTGCTCCTTGAAGATTTTGTTCACCAGTCGTTGATAGGTCGCACCTGCATTTTTGAGGCCAAAAGGCATGACCCTGTAACAGTAAAGGCCACGGTTAGTAATGAAAGCAGTCTTTTCTTCATTTTTCGGTGCCATCCTGATTTGGTTATAGCCGGAGAATGCATCCATAAAGGTGAGAAGCTCATGGCCCGAGGTCGCATCCACCAGTTGATCAATTCTGGGCAGAGGGTAGCTGTCCTTTGGGCAGGCTTTATTCAGCTTTTTGAAGTCTATACACATCCTCCACTTGCCGTTTGCCTTTTTGACTAGGACAACGTTGGAAATCCAGTCAGGATAATTGACTTCTCTAATGAACCCGGCTTTCAGGAGTTTGTCCACTTCTTCGGCTATCGCTTTCTGCCTCTCCGGTGCATGACCTCGAATTTTTTCTTTCATCGATCGATGCTTTGGATCGACAGCCAGACGGTGCTCCATGACTTTCGTGTCAATCCCCAGCATGTCTGCTGGAACCCAAGCGAAAACATCCACATTCTTTCATAGAAAATCGATGAGATGCGTCCGCACCTCTTCCCCCAGGTTGGAGCCGATCTTCACCACATGCTTTGCATTCCCGTCATTCAAAGGGATCGGAACCAGATCTTCGATTGGGCCACCCCTCTCCTCAGCGAGGTCGTCGCGAGCGTCCAGCCCATCAACTGGGTAGAGTTTGGATTGGTCACTTCTTTGCAAGGCTATGTTGTAGCAGTGTCTGGCCAGGGCCTGGTCTCCCCTGACCTCTCCGACCCCCTGATTGGTAGGGAATTTTAATTTCAAATGGTAGGTTGACACGACGGCCCAGAGGGCGTTGAGGCCAGGTCGGTCGAGGATCGCGTTGTAGGCCGACGGTGCCTTCACCACCAAAAAATTCACCAGAGCCCTGGATTGTCTTGGATATCGACCCGCAGCTACAGTCAAAGTTATTACTCCCTCCATCGGGACAGCATCGTCGGTAAACCCTACTAGAGGGGAGCTAATCGGCCCCAAATGGCCATCAAGGGTGGACATTCTTGAGAAGGCATCGTAGAATAAAATATCGGTCAAACTTTCATTGTCGATAAGAATGCAGCGGACGTCGTAATTAGCTATATTCAAGGAAACTACAACCGCATCGTTATGAGAAAATTGAACTCTCCGAGCATCTTCTTCAGTGAAAGTTATAGATTCCTCAATCTTTTGCTGCTTGGGAGGTCCGGCCAATACGCCGGTCGCTCCCCACTGGGATTCTTCTGAGATGGTGTTGGCAAAATCCGTCGGAGGCCGATTGTCTGACCACTCCATGCCGACTGTCGTTGTCGGAGGAGGAGGAGCCTGGGAAACTGGAGGTGAGGCCGGAGCCTGAGATCTGGCCGTGGAGGCCGTGGGTCACCGTGTGGATGCTTCGCGGGAAGGCATCAGGCGAAGATCTAGTAGGGGAAGGAGGAGAGGACGTCGGAAAAGATGACCGAAGGTGGTCCTGTTGAGCGCTCCTTTAAGAACAAGGGTACTGTGAAGACACACCCTCCTTCTAGCGCCAATCCTGTTGGTGCAAAAATCTGCCTACGTCGGAGAAGCTGGATTGGAGGGAGTCGCGGTCACCGCCAGGACCTGCAAAAGAAGTCTAAACTGGAGTTGGAGTTGCTCCAGCAAGACCCTCCGACGCTCAAGTCAGTTCTCTGCCTCAACAAGAATGGAGTGCTCGAATAGAAATTTTAGTAGAGTTTTGGGATAAAAAATAGAGCTTAAAGAATAACGTATCTGGGGTCCCCTTTTTATAGGCAGGGGGAGCAACAGATTGATAGCGATTGTTTGTAACCGCCTAGTCATGGGCCGCACGGGGCTGGGAAGAATTTATCATGAAGAGTAATGGGGTGGAGTCGTGGCTGTCACCATGGCTCACCACGTGGAATCAGTTGTGGAGAGTGGAGCGGCATCCGTTGTCGCGACTCGTCAGGGAGTGGTGGAGCCACGCAGCATCCGCCGCAGAGAGTGGAGCAGATTCGTAGACATTATTGCGGCCTGCCGCATGGAGCCTGTTGCAGGGAGTAGTGGAGTCGTGCAGAATCCATCGCAGGAGGTGGAGCAGAGTCGTGGCCGTTACTGTGGCCTGTCAGGGAGTCCAGGCCTGTCAGTCGAAGCTCGGTTGAAGCGCCTGGCGGAGAGAGGTGCCTATCCATCTGGAAGGAGCTCGGATGTTGCTGGCGGGCCGTCCACCGTTGGGTGCCTTGAGCATTAGTACTATAGGCGAGGGCCATCTGTGATTGAAGTTGGGGATGAAGTCTGTTTTCCGTAGGAGTCCAGACGAAGTTCACCTGCAGTAGAAGTCGGGGATGAAGTCCGGCTCCCGTGGGAGTCCGGACGAAGTCTACCTGTAATTGAAGTCGGGGACGAAGTCCGACTCCCATAGGAGTCCGGACGAAGTTCACCTGCAATTGAATTCGGGGGTGAAGTCTGGCTCCCGTGGGAGTCCAGACGAAGTTCACTTGCAGTAGAAGTCAGGGACGAAGTCCGACTCCCGTAGGAGTCCGGACGAAGTTCACCTGCAATTGAAGTCAGGGGCGAAGTCCGGCTCCCGTGGGAGTCCGGACGAAGTCTGCCTGCAGTAGAAGCCAGGGATGAAGTCCGGACGAAGTTCACTTGCAATAGAAGTCGGGGATGAAGTCCGGCTCCCGTAGGAGTCCGGATGAAGTCCACCTGTAATTGAAGTCGGGGGCGAAGTCTGGCTCCCGTGGGAGTCCGGACGAAGTTCACTTGCAGTAGAATTCAGGGACGAAGTCCGGCTCCCATAGGAGTCCGGACGAAGTCTACCTGTAATTGAAGTCAGGATGAAGTTCGGCTCCCGTAGGAGTCCGGACAAAGTTCACTTGCAGTAGAAGTCGGGGATGAAGTCCGGCTCCCGTAGGAGTCCGGATGAAGTTCACCTGCAATTGAAGTCGGGGGCGAAGTCCGGCTCCCGTGGGAGTCCGGACGAAGTCTGCCTACAGTAGAAGCCGGGGATGAAGTCCGGCTCCCGTAGGAGTCCGGATGAAATTCACTTGCAGTAGAAGTCGGGGGCGAAGTCCGGCTCCTGTAGGAGTCCGAACAAAGTTCACCTGCAATTGAAGTCGGGGGCGAAGTCCGACTCCTGTGGGAGTCCGGACGAAGTCTGCCTGCAGTAGAAGCTGGGGACGAAGTCCGGCTCCCGTAGGAGTCCATTTATCGTGAAGAATCTGGTCGACGCTGGTGGGGGTTTATCCATTGGCAGAACTCGGAAATGTTGCGGAGGCTCGGCCGTCAGAGAGGTTCGGAAAGATGTCGCCAAAGGTCGGAAGTTGGCAGAATCCCCGGAGGGTCACTCCTGGCGCGAACTTCGGCTGTTGGGGTATTTTGTACCCAACAATTGGCATACACAAGATCATGTCTTTTATGGTTGCTGAACACAAGGTTAAGAGGTTGGATGGAGATCAAATTAAGTTCAAATTCAAAACCATCCTGAATTCAAATTCTACCAAATTTGATCCTTACCCAAATCCATCCTCAGAAAGGCCTAACAAGAGGTGTGGGGTATGGAAAAATCATCTGGAGCACTCTCCTTTTGTTGCAAAAAAAGAGTCCTTAACAAGGTAGCAGGCGGGTGGTTTGAATAGGATAGGGATTAGGATTTTGAATACAAACCATTTTGAATTCAAATTAAAACCAACTCTTCCTTATCCATGGTGGGCGACAACAAGGGACTCTTACTGGAGTTTCTCTCATACATAAACTATTGGGAAATGTGTCCTAAAGTCAATCATCAGCATGTTAATGGTTGTGCTATTTGATATAATTGTATATAAATTAATTAATAAAATATTTATTTGATAATTTTTCATCATAAGTTTGTACATCTTCTATATCGAACTTGTATGTTATGATGAAAGTTCTTAAGACTATTTTAAATCGATAAAGGAGGATTTATCGTTTAGTTCTTAAATAAGTTCATGACCAAATGATATGCTATTACTAGGATGATAGATATATCAAGTGTAAGTCGTTGCATGCCATATAGGTTGGTTATCCTCTTAACCAAAGAGTGTGAAGATGTTGGTATGGCACGCAGATAAAATATAAGAGTATATTTCACTAAACATGACCAACTTCGGAGTACTCTACTGTCAAAAGTCACTCTGAAGGGATATGGGTATAAGTGTCCCTCTGATCTAAGATCACCATGGTGACTTGCCAGCAACTCACTGTACATTGGTGCCAGACTATCTGAATTTTTAATTCAAGATGAAAATATTTCTGGAGACAGTCAAGCACTTATAAAATCGATGCATGAGTCAAGATAGAATTGACCACTCTAAAAGATTGGAGAGAATACTTTGTGTTTCAATTTAGTAAGACCTTGACCAGGGCAATCCTTGTGAGGAGTCACAGGATTTATTAAGTTGAGACACATAATGGATGTACTGTTAAGAGTTGACAGTTTAAACTCTAAGTCATTCTAACATCAAGGGTCAAAGGGATAAATTATATGGTAACTATATCCAAGTAGGTTCTTGAGTGTTGCTTTGCATATATTCGGCCTATCCAAACGTCAGGTACCATTGTTAGATGGTTGCTCCGATTGGTACAAAAATCTATTCCTATGCTACCGATTTAGGTTCGAATCTATAGGGTCATACATATTAGAAGTTTTTCTTTGATCAATAGCTGATTTGAAGAATCCCACTGGATTGAGACTCTGGTGAAGAGTCCCACTAGATGGAGACTCTGCTGAAGAGTCCCACTAGATGAAAAACAGGGACTCTGGTGAAGAGTCCCATTGGATTAGGACTCTATCATTAATGAAAGATTAATTAATAATTAGATCATTAATTAACTTAATTTGATTGAGAATTAAAGTCTGGATCAAGTCTGATTGAATTGGATTCAATCAGGTCAGGTCTCATTAGGTTATGAGATGACCTAATCAGTAAGAGAGAAATGATCTCGATTTGATCGGATCTATGACTTGATTAATTTGCTGGTTTGATTAGATTTAATTGAGATTATTGGAGCCTAATTAGATTAGATTCATCATATTTTATTTGGATTTAATTAGATTGGGTTTGAGAAAAATCCAATTGGTTAAACCCTAGAGTCCTAAATGAATGGGACTCTCTCCCTTGCACCATCCAAAAAGACTCACCCTTTTCTCATCGCACAAAATTAGTTTGTGCATGAAAAAACCTGAAGCTAAACTCATTTGTGTCACCCTCTTTGGAGTGGATTAGGTTTATTTTAAATTGAATTCAAAAGGTTTGAATTTAAACTCAAAAATCTATCCCTATCATCCCACTCGTCAGTGTGGGGAAAATTCAGTGCAGGGGTAAAATGGTAATTTTATTTTTTTTTCAAAATTATGATTCTACAGTAAAAAAATATTAATTAATCTAATTAATTAACATAAATTTACCCTATACTAGGATTTAAATATGATATATAGCATGCATTCACTTAAATTTGAATTTCAAATTCAAACAGTAAACACTTTACTGTAATGTGTTCAGAACATAATACCTTTGTGCCGGTAGTAGATCGCCGTAATCTGATCATCATTGAGAGAGTCTGATCGTTGCAATGCAGCCACACAGTGTGTCTGACCTCTGTGGATCATCCACATGAAGCTCCTGGTCTGATCGACTCCTCACGAGTGCTAGCTCGTTGTAGAGCCCTTTTGACGGTCGATGCTGATCGAACTCCTTCGATCGATGTCTGTCGATTCTTTGGATGCTCTGGATCATCAACAGACATGCTTGAGAGGATGTTGAAGATCTCCCTGAGATTTTGTGAGCTCATGATACTCGTAGCTCACTTTTTCTCTTCCCGAACCTCAGGCTAAAACTCTAGGGAACTCACCGAAAACCTTGCATCCACTTTTCTTTCTTTTCTTTCTTTTCTCTTGGAAGGATATGGACTTCCTTCTCACGCACAAGACTTCTCACACCTCAGAATTTTTCTCCAAAAATCTTCTTCTTGCACGCCCCACTCTTCTCCTCCTTTTATAACAACGTCAAACGTCTTATCCAAAAGAAAGGTTAAAGATGAGTAATTGCACATTTGAATTCAAATCAAATTTTAAATTCAAATGGACACCAACTCATCCCTTATCCACTAAAGGCATGAGGCATGGCTTAAATTGTGCATGAAGTGATTTCATGAGAAACTTTTTCTAATGTAATAAATGGAGCGTAAAAAAAAGGGATAAGGTGCAAAGATTGATTGCCCATTCAAATTCAAACTTTATTTTGAATTTGAATGGCCAACCAATCATCCTTATCCATTCATTTGGTACATTAAAGTGGGGCATGGAGAGGGCTTGGCATGAGGAAATAATTCATGAGAAGTTCCTTCTCATGAATTCAAATGGGTGCAATGGAAGTGAGGTGGCGCATGGAGATTGGGTCAAGGTGGTTTCATTATTTAAACCAACCTAATTGAACCAAATAAGTTAGGTCCAATTAGACTAATTTAAACCCAACTTAATTAGGCTTAATTAGGCTCAACAAAATCTTAATCAAATCAAGAATTGACTAAGCCCAACCCCTGATCAAATCAGGGACCAAACCATCTCGACGTTTAGGTCAACTCTTAACCTAATCGGGTCAAACCCAACTGAATCCAATTCAATTGGACTTGATCCAAAAATAACTACTCAATCAAATTAAGTTAATTAGCGATCAAATCACCAATTAAATCTTTCATAAATACTGAGTCCAAATCTGATGGACAATCGGGCATCAGAATTCATCGATATGTAACCCTGATCGAAAAGTCCCAACCAGTGGGACTCTTGACCCCAGTACCCATAATGTGTGAAACTCGTGATCAGAGAATCTTGATTTTTGATTACTGAGTCCCAAACATGTAGGATTCTACACCAACCATCAGATCAAATAGGAACCTCTAATGTGTGTGACCCCGCAGGTTCGAACCTAAGCCGATAGCACAGGAACCAATTCCTGTACTAATCGAAATGACCATCTAGCAATGGTACCCGACATCCGGATAGGTCAAAGAGTCACAATCACAACACTCAGAACCTACATGAATATGGTTACTGTATAATTCATCCTTTTGATCCCTATGTTTAGGATGACTCAGGGTTATACTGTCAACCCTGATCAGGTCATCCGAATCATGCTCAACTCAAACAGTCCTGTGACTCCTCACAAGGACTACCCTAGCCAAGATTTTGCTAAATTGAAATACGACTGTACACAGCTCCTAAACTGGAGTGGTCAATCCTATCTTGACACACGCACCGATAAGTCAAGTACTTGACTACACCCAGCAGCCTTCCGTCACTGAATTAGAAATTCAGGTAGTCCAGTGCCTAAGTGCAGTGAGTTGCTTGCAAGTCACCATGGCGATCTTAGGTTGGAGGGATATTTATATCCATATTCCATCAGAACAAATCTTGACAGCAGAAATAGCTCCAGAGTCGGTCACATTCAATGCAGATGTACCCTTACATCTCACCTGTATACCATACCAGTGTCTCCACAATCATTGGTTAAGAGGACAACCAACCTATATGGCACACAACGACCTATGCTTGATAAACGTTGTCATCCTTGGTAACAACGTATCATTTGGTCGCGAACAGATTTAAGGACTAAACGATAAATCCTCCTTTGTCGAGTCTAAAAGGTCCTAAGGACTTCACCACAACATAGGAGTTCATTAGAAGATGAAATATTTTGTGATGAAAAAATATCAAAATATTTTTTATTAATTTATAATTCATGTACAAATATAAAAATGAGCACAACCGTCAACAGACTGACGATTGGCTTTGGGACACTATTCCCAACAATCTCCCACTTGGCCTAAAGCCAATCGGTGCAGTATCTAATACCCATCTTCGACTTGTAGTTGTCGAACTCCTTTACCGCAATGGCTTTAGTGAATGGGTCAGCCAGGTTCTCCTTCCCATTGATCTTCTGAAGATCGACGTCATCTTGATCCATAATTTCCCAGATGAGATGGTAACGACGTAGAATATGCTTCGTCCGCTGGTGTGCCTTTGGTTCCTTCGCCTGAGCAATGGCTCCAGAGCTGTCACAGTAGAGCAGAACTGGACCAACAAGGGAGGGTGATACTCTGAGCTCGATGATGAATTTCCTCAACCACACCGCTTCTTTGGCAGCATCTAATACAGCGACATACTCCGCCTCGCAAACTGAATCAGCCACTATGTGCTGCTTGAAACTTTTCCAGCAGATAGCACCACCATTAAGGGTAAAAATAAATCCCGACATACTTTTGCTGTCATCGTGATCAAACTGAAAACTAGAGTCTGTAAACCCTATAAGTCTCAAGTCCAATTCACCATAAACAAGCCACTGGTTCTTAGTATTTCTTAAATACTCCAGGATGGTTTTAACAACCTTCCAGTGATTCTCCCCTGGATCAGATTGGTATCTACTCACTACCCCTAGTGAGTATGCCACATCTGATCGTGTACATGTCATGGCGTACATGATAGATCCCACTGCCGAAGCATATGGAATCCTACCCATACGCTCTCTCTCTTGAGGTGTTGTCGGACAATCCCTCTTCGAGAGAGAAATTTCATAGCCTATCGGAAGATAGCCTTTCTTGGAATTCTCCATGCTAAACCTCTTCAGCATAGTATCAATATACGTGGACTGAGATAAACCAAGCAACCTTTTAGATCTATCCCTATAGATCCTCATCCCTAGGATGTAGGAAGCTTCTCTCAGATCCTTCATGGAGAACTGTGACGACAGTCAAATCTTTATTCCCTGTAATGCAAGGACGTCATTCTCGATTAAGAGAATGTCATCCACATACAATACAAGAAATACTACTACTGGATCATTAGCCCACTTATAAATGCAGGGCGCTTCTCCATTCTTAACGAAGCCATACGTCTTGATCGTCTTATCAAAATGTATGTTCCAACTCTGTGATACCTGCTTAAGTCCATAAATGGATCTCTGTAGCTTGCACACCTTAGACTCATCTGTGGACGTGAATCCTTCAAGTTGTATCATATACACCTCTTCGTCCAGCTCTCCATTTAGGAAAGCTGTCTTTACATCCATCTACTAGATTTCATAGTCCAGATGGGCAGCTATCGCAAGCATAATCCGAATGGATTTGAGCATTGCCACAGGAGAAAATATCTTGTCATGGTCTATACCATAACGTTGATGATATCCCTTGGCAACCAGACGGGCTTTATAGGTTTCCACATTTTCGTCTGCGCCCCTCTTCCTCTTAAAGACCCACTTACACCCTATGGGTTTTACTCCTTCGGATGGGTCAACCAATGTCCACACATCGTTGACCTTCATGGACTCCATTTTGGATTTCATGTCCTCTAGCCATTTCTCAGAGTCGGGTCTCTGCATTGCATCCATGTAGGTGATCAGATCCTCATCATTTTCATCAAGTTCGATAGGATCGTCATCCCAAACCAAAAAACCATAGTATCTGTCCGGTTGATGTGGTACTCTACCAGATCGTCTTAAGGATGCTTGAACAATGGGCTTCGGATCTGATCTAATCAAATCCGGTTCAAGTTCAGCAACTTATGTCGATTTTTTCATCTGTCGAACTTCGTCAAGTTTGACCTTAGAGGCAACAGTCCCTTCACCAAGGAACTCCTTTTCCAAAAAGATTGTCTTAAGGCTGACAAACACTTTTTGCTCATCAACTAGGTAGAAGTAATACCCTTTGGTCTCTTTGGGTACCCTATAAAATTACACTTGTCAGACCTAGGTCCAAGCTTGTCTGTAATTAAACATTTAACATAAGCCGGATACCCCCAAACCATAAGATATGAGAGTAGTGGCTTACGTCCTATCCATATCTCATATGGCATTTCGGTTACAGACTTACTCGAAACTCTTTTTAGAAGGTAACAAGCCGATTCGAGTGCATATCCCCAGAGAGAGATCGGTAGACCAGCAAACCCCATCATGGATCGAACCATGTCCAACAAGGTCCGATTCCTCCTTTCTGATACACCATTATGTTGTGGTGTTCCAAGAGGAGTCCATTGAGAGAGAATCCCATTCTCCCCAAGATATGTCAGAAAATCATTGGAAAGGTATTCACCTCCTTGATCAGATCGAAGAGTTTTAATACACTTTTCAGTTTATTTTTCTACCTCATTTCGGAATAGTTTGAACATTTCAAATGACTCCGACTTATGCTTCATTAAATAGATATACCCATACCTCGATAGGTTGTCTGTGAAGGTTATGAAGTAGAAATATCCACCTCTTGCACTTGAGCTCATGGGTCCACATACATCAAAATGTACCAGAGCCAAGAGTTCACTGGCTCGCTCACCTTTTCCAGTAAAAGGTGACTTGGTCATTTTACCAAGAAGACAGGACTCACAGGTTGGAAGTGATTCACAATCACCTACTTCAAGAATTCCTTCTTGAGCCAACCTATTTATCCTGTTCTTATTGATATGACCTAGCCTACAGTGCCAAAGGTAGACTTCTGACACATTATCTATTCTAAGATATTTACCGGAGGTTTGAACCACATTAACAGGTTGTGATAGAAAGTAAATTCCATTATTAAGTTATCCAACAAACATTGTAACACCATTCAAAATGATATTGCAAACATTTTCTTTTTTTAAAAATTGATAACCGTTCATGGCCAAAAGGCCTACAGAAATAATATTTAATAAAAAGCTGGGACAATAGTGACATTCACTCAGAATTACGTTTCGAGAATTGATTACATAGTTCATGATTTCTAATGCTAGAACTGAAACTTTGCTTCCATCTCCAACATTCAGGAACCTCTCACCTTCATCAAATCTCCTACTAACCTGCAGACCCTGCATCGAATTGCAAATATGATAAGGGCTTCCGGTATCCAATACCCAGGCAATAGTATCACAAATGAAAAAGTTGCAAGGTGTTATCATATAAGTACCTTGCTTCTTCTTCGGCCTATTCGGATCCAGGGAGGCAATGTATAGAGGATAGTTCCTCTTCCAGTGCCCCTGCTTCTTACAAAAGAAGCACTCCGCCTGGCACTGGTCGGGCTTGCGCTTCTTGGTCTGACCCTGTGCAGACATCCCAGCATGCAGCTGCACCTTCTTATTCTTCTTCTTCTTGTTCTTCTTCTTCCCTTTCTTAAAGGGTCGACGACCAGGAGAAGACCCTCCCACAACATTCACCGACTCCTTATGGAGCTGGTGATCCTTCTCAAAGTTCTGCAGCAACCCCAACAAGCCGTGGTAGTTCACTGCAGGCTTTGTCATCTAAAAATGAGTAAGGAAGGGGAGGAAGGACTTGGGCAATGAATTAAGGATCGCATCCTTATCGAGCTGCTTGTGCAAGAGAAAGCCCAGTTTACTTAGGCACTCAATCATTTCGATCATGTACAGTACATGATCAGTGACTGAGGCTCCATCCCTCATCTGAGCATTGAAAATGGCATAACTAATTTTGTACCTTTCAATATCGTCAGGCGTGCCAAAGGAGTCATTCAACAATTGAAGCATCTCCTGGGGCTGGGCATTCTCGAACCTGCGGCTGAACTCATCATTCATTGCCGCCAGCATTATGCATCGAACGGTGGTGCGATCGTTGAGCCACTTCTGATAAGTGTCTCAGACCATCCCTCTAACATTCGGGGCTGGCTCCTTAGGTGCCAGATCCGTTACTACATAAAGGATCCACTCATGCTCAAGGATGATTTTTAATTTTTGATACCAGCTATCGAAATTAGGTCCCATGAGCTTGTCATTATCTAATAATGACCGGAGGGACAGGGTAGTGGCCATAGCTGCATAAAAGAAAACCAGACCTCTATTAGTACATAAATTATAAATACTAAAGACTCGGACTTTAGTCTAAAGTTTTTCTCAGTATTTTTACGAACTGGTAGCCTCAACCTCCAATTTGAGGAATTACTTTAATTCCTTAGTGGGTACTAGAATCTACACAGACTACACACGAGCCCAACTTTGGTTGGTCAACTCATGTGCATCTATGGGTAGGTTCATAACCAGTTATTTCTCTAAATAACTTCTAGTAATTAATTTTGCCCCAGAACCTAATTAGTAGGCTTTGGCCTCTACTGAAAAGATCTGGTTAGGTCCAACCATTAACATGATTTGATTTGATGAATCGGACCAATGAATGATCAGGCCCGACTTTGGCCGACCAATCTAATCACCATTAGAAAGACTCAAACCAAATTATCATATTATGAATGATAATTTCATTAGTCAATAAGCACCAGGCCTTTGGGCCTCCAATGATTATTAAACTAATGGACTCATTATCACTCACTTAATGAGAGGCTATGACTTAGTTATCAATATAACTTAATCATTTTTAGGGATCTAATAATTTTTTGAGGATTTTATTAAAAGATAAATGAGAAAAAAATATCCAGTCAATTTCAATCCTCCCACTAACTTCACCAAGTCAGATTAAAAAAAAAGAATTTAATTAAAGCTGGCATTAGGAGCACCTAAATCAGTCAAACTAATTTACTTAATGACATGGGTGAGCCCTAATCACCAAGTGATCTAATCAAAATCTAATTCACCAGGTTGGCTAGGTAAGTGAGATCAGTGGTGGGGATATGCCATTAACTCATCAAAGATCGAATCACTGCGAGTAGCTCCCGCTTAAAAACCACTGGTCAAACTGCCAACCTTACCTTAGACACCAACCGATTTATTAGTTTTAATTTGATCAACTTAGTAAATAGGGTTCCACCACGTAGCCATGAATTAAGTCCATCTTGGTCTAGTTAAAGACATGGATCTATTCAACTACAACTATTGGAGTTGAGTCTAGAGTATCCTTGACCTAATCTAATTCAACTTTTGATTAGATTTGACCAATTACTCTAATTTAGTCCATTTCTTTAAGCTAACCTTAGGTCTAACCCAATTATGGACCTAATCTATCTAACCCATTGACCCACAAGTTTATGCAATTGTCTTAGGTCTTAATTCACAATTCTAGACCTACTAGACAACACTTAATTCTTTTAATTAAGTATTTGGGCTGATGGGTCAGGGTTTGGCATTTCGAAAATAATTTTCAAATTTGAAAAGTTTTATTTTCTGTTCACCAAATATGTTGACTCATTTCACAAATAGATCAGCACATTTCATAAATAGCAATCCTATTGCTAATTACATAATAGAAAATAACTTAATCAAAATAAATCATGAATATTCCTTTAGATCTAATCTAATACATTCATGATAAATTTCACAATTGAATCTTTACAATTAATTCCTTTCGTTGCTTCATCTGTATGGGATATAATTACAGCGGCACCCCTACCGCCATAAGAGACCCCATCGAATGGGAGGAGAGGACCTTTAAACCCTACTTTTCTTCTATGACCGGACGGCCATGGCAACCAACCCAATTTGATTACTTGCTACTTGGATCAAGTATATCTAAATATATCAATTTCAAAATTTAAATTTTAAATTTTAAATTTTGAATTTCAAATTTTAAACAAATTTCAAATTTCAAATTTTTGAATTTCAAATTTTGAATTTCAAATTTTGAATTTTAAATTTTGAATTTCAAATTTGAAATTTCAACCAAATTTCAAATTTTGAATTTCAAATTTTTTAAATTTTGAATTTTGAATTTTAAATTTCAAAATTCAAATTTCAAATTTTAAATTTTAAATTTTTGAATTTTGAATTTCGAACAACTTTCAAAATTCAAATTTCAAATTTTGAATTTCAAATTTCAAATTTAAACTTTTAGATTATAACTTAATCTATGTATGCAAATATATATATCATATCTAAGAACCCACCCTGATACCATTTGTGGGGAAAATTCAGTGCTGGGATAAAATGGTAATTTTAAAATTTTTTCAAAATTATGATTTTACAGTGAAAAAATATTAATTAATCTAATTAATTAACATGAATTTACCCTACACTAGGATCTAAATATGATATATAGCATGCATTCATTTAAATTTGAATTTCAAATTTAAATAGTAAACACTTTACTGTAATGTGTTCAGAACACAATATCTTTGTGCGGGTAGTAGATCGTCGCAATCTGATCATCGTTGAAAGAGTCTGATCATTGCGACATAGCCACACAGCATGTCTGGCCTCAGCAGATCATCCACACGAAGCTTCCGATCTGATCGACTCCTCACGAGTGCTAGCTCATTGTAGAGCCCTTTTGACGGTCGATACTGATCGAACTCTTTCGATCGATGTCTGTCGATTCTTCAGATGCTTCAGATCATCAACAGACGTGCTTGAGAGAATGTTGAAGATCTCTCTGAGATTTTGTGAGCTCACGACACTCGTAGCTCACTTTCTCTCTTCCCGAACCCTAGGCTAAAACTCTAAGGAACTCACCGAAAACCTTGCACCTATTTTTCTTTCTTTTCTTTCTTTTTCTCTTGGAAGGATATGGACTTCCTTCTCACGCACAAGACTTCTCATGCCCCAAAATTTTTCTCCAAAAATCTTCTTCTTGCACACCCCACTCTTCTCCTCCTTTTATAACAATGTCAAACGTCTTATCCAAAAGAAAGGATAAAGATGAGTAATTGCACATTTGAATTCAAATCAAATTTTGAATTCAAATAGGCACCAACTCATCCCTTATCCACTAAAAGCGTGAGGCGTGGCTTAAATTGTGCATGGAGTGATTTCATGAGAAACCTTTTCTCATGTAATAAATGGGGCGTAAAAAAAAGGGATAAGGTGCAAAGATTCATTGCCCATTCAAATTCAAACTTTATTTTGAATTTGAATGGCCAACCAATCATCCTTATACATTCATTTGGCACATTAAAGTGGGGCATGGAGAGGGCTTGGCATGAGGAAATAATTCTTGAGAAGTTTCTTCTCATGAATTCAAATGGGTGCAATGGAAGTGAGGTGGTGCATGGAGATTGGGTCAAAGTGGTTTCATTATTTAAACCAACCTAATTGAACTAAATAAGTTAGGTCCAATTAGACTAATTTAAATCTAACTTAATTAGGCTTAATTAGGCTCAACAAAATCTTAATCAAATCAATAATTGACTAAGCCCAACCCCTGATCAAATCAGGGACCAAACCATCTCGACGATTAGGTCAACTCTTAACCTAATCGGGTCAAACCCAACTGAATCCAATTCAATTGGACTTGATCCAAAAATACCTACTCCATCAAATTGAGTTAATTAGCAATCAAATCACTAATTAAACCTCTCATAAATATTGAGTCCAAATCTGATGGGCAATCGGACATCAGAATTCATCGATATGTAACCCTGATCGAAAAGTCCCAACCAGTGGGACTCTTGACCCCGGTACCCATAATATGTGAAACTCGTGATCAAAGAATCCTGATTCTTGATCACTGAGTCCCAAACATGTAGGATTCTACACCAGCCATCAGATCAGATAGGAACCTCTAATGTGTGTGACCCCACAGGTTCGAACCTAAGCCGGTAGCACAGGAACCAATTTTTGTACTAATCGAAGTGACCATCTAGCAATGGTACCCGATATCTGGATAGGTCGAAGAGTCACAATCACAACACTTAGAACCTACATGAATATGGTTACTGTATAATTCATCCTTTTGACCCCTATGTTTAGGATGACTCAGGGTTAAACTGTCAACCCTGATCAGATCATCCGAATCGTGCTCAACTCAAACAGTCCTCTGACTCCTCACAAGGACTATCCTGGCTAAGGTTTTGCTAAATTGAAATACAACTGTACACAGCTCCTAAACTGGAGTGGTCAATCCTATCTTGACACACGTACCGACAAGTCAAGTACTTGACTACACCCAGCAACCTTCCATCACTGAATTAGAAATTTAGGTAGTCCAGTGCCTAAGTGCAATGAGTTGCTTGCAAGTCATCATGGCAGTCTTAGGTCGGAGGGATATTTATACCCATATTCCATCGGAGTAAATCTTGACAGCAGAAATAGCTCCAGAGTCGGTCACGTTCAGTGCAGATGTATCCTTACATCTCACCTGTATGCCATGCTAGTGTCTCCACAATCATTGGTTAAGAGGACAACTAACCTATATGGCACACAATGACCTATGCTTGATAAACATTGTCGTCCTTGGTAACAATGTATCATTTGGTCGCGAACAGATTTAAGGACTAAACGACAAATCCTCCTTTGTCGAGTCTAAATAGTCCTAAGGATTTCACCACAACATAGGAGTTCATTAGAAGATGAAATATTTTATAATGAAAAAATATCAAAATAATTTTTATTAATTCATAATTCATGTACAAATACAAAAATGAGCACAACCGTCAACAGGCTGACGATTGGCTTGGGGACACTATTCCTAACAGTCGGTGCCTTGTGAAGAAGCCTATTTTGTGTGACAAAAAAGAGGAGCTCCCACATGTTTTTCTTACCCAAAATTTTGTGGTAGGTCTCTCTTTAAGTCAGAAAAAATTAAAAAAAAGTTAGAGTTAAATTAAAATTTAAAATAATTTAAATTGCAACAAACTCTAGTCCTTATCCTATCTAATCTCATGTATGCGACAACCATAAAAAGCCTTCATTTTTGTGTGCCAAAATATCTGAGGTTTTCACTGTGAGATTGTTGAAGGAAATAGGGGCTGAATATCTTTTTTGAGCATGAGATTTGGGTGGGCTTCTATCTTCTTTGGCATGAACAAAGGAGGAGACCGATCTCCTCTCAAGTGAGAGACCTAGAACTGTTCTAGGATTTTTGGGTGAGAGAAAATCAAAGAGAAGAGAGTCTTCATCTACCTTTCCTCCACTATCCAGTATCCTCTTCTGATTCATCTTCAATATTGAAAAGGTCTGAGGTGATCGAAGAAGGAGATCCAATCAGATCCACCATCAGAAGCTGACTGCATGAGCTAGCACTCTCGTAGAGGGTGATCAATCTGACAGCTTTGTGTGGACCATTCATAGAGATCGTATGCTTGTGCTGCTGTAAGGGATCAGAGAGGACTTTTAGATTCATATTCTCGATCGTGGAGTTCGACTACCACCACTTAGGTATTGAGTTCAAAACCTTGATAGTAGTAGATTAGATCTATTGCTAAATGCTGATTTTTAGTTCACATGCTTGTTGTTTAAATTTAAATTTTTATGCATATAAATTCATATCATAGATCTATTTGTAGAAGTTTCAAATCAGATCTTATGTATGTATTTTATAGATTAAATAGTTTAATCTAATATTTTTGCTGTAAAAATTTTTAAAATGCATGCATGAAACCCCTATGCATCCCAACACAAACTCATTTTGTATGATGAGAAGTGGTATAGAGAAAAGATGTGGCGCAAGGGAGGTAGTCCAATCTCATTGGACTCTTGGACTTAACCAATTAGGTCCACCCCAAACCAAATTAGGTTAGACCCAAAAGGACCATGATGAATCTAATCTAATTAGGCTTTTATAGCCTCAATTAATCCTAATTAAATCAGAGAATTAATTGAGCCATAGTCCTAATCAAATCAAGATTAAATCTTCCTTTGTGATTAGGTCATCTCATAACCTAATCGAATTTGACCCAGTTGAATCCAATTCAATTATACTTAGTCTAGACCTTAATGCTTAATCAAATTAAGTTAATCAATAATCTAATTATTGACTAATCCTCCTGAATATCACTAACTCTTAGTGAATTAATCTATTATAACTATTGCACAGGGTTAATCATTAATCATATTGACAACTTTATCCTTGAATGATTCTCAATCGTCGATCAGCCATATGATTGGGGAGGTACTTCTATTGTGTGTGACCCCATAGATTCGAATCTAAGCTGGTTGCATAAAAATAGATTTTTGTACCAATCAAAGTGACCATTTAGCATTGGTACCCAACATCCAGATAGGCCAAATATATGTAAAGCAACACTTAGAACCTACTGACATATGGTTGCCATATAATTCATCCCTTTAACCCTTAATACTCAGGATGACTAGAGCTTAAAATGTTAACTCTTAACAGTACATTCATTATGTATCTCAATCTAATAAATCTTGTGACTTCTCACAAGAATTGCCCTAGCCAAGATCTTAGTAAATTGAAACATAAAGCATTCTCTCCGATCTCTTGCAATGGTCAATCCCATCTTGACTCATACACTGACTTCACAAGTACTTGACTATACCCAAAAATCTTTCAACTCTAGATTAGAAATTCAGATATCTGGCATCAAAACACAGTGAGTTGCTTGCAAGTCACCATGATAATCTCAAGTTGGAGTGATACTTATACCCATATCCCTTCGGAATAACTCTTGATACTAGAGTGCTCCGGAGTTGGTCATGTTTAGTGAAGTGTACTCTTACTTTTTATCTGCATGCCATACCAGTGTCTCCACACTCCTTAATTAAGAGGATAACTAACTTATATGGCACACAATGATCTACACTTGATATAGCCATGGTCCTAGTAATAGCATATCATTTGATTGTGAACTCATTTAAGGACTAAACGATAAATCCTCCTTTATCGATTTAAAATAGTTCTAAGGACTTTCATCACAACATAGGAGTTCGTAAATGAATATATACAACTTATGATGAAAACTATCAAATAATATTTTATTAATATTTAATTTATATATATTTACATCAATTAGCACAACCATCAACAGACTAATGATTAGCTTTGCGACATAATTTCCAACACTATAGCCTCTACTCCTCAGCCAGCAGCTATTGATTCTGCCACATTGGAGAGGCTGACTGATCTTATCTTGACTAGACTTAGTGCCCAGATAGCAGCAGTATTTGAGAGAGTAGAGGGCATTCAGACTGAAATGAAGTCCATATCTGAGAGACTTACTATGTTAGAGTAGAGAGGACAACAACCAGGTGCCCCCACTGATCTTTCTGAGGTAGCATCAGAGATTGCTCGATTGAGGAGGAGAGTCGAGTCAGGAGGCTCTGAGATGCTTGGATCTATCAATGGACTTGAGTAGATCCAGTAGTGAGGCATCATGTCTATGCTTGGAGCCATGGGGAGCCTAATTGGGAGGATTGAGAGACTTACCCCAGGCACCATACCAGCAGCAACAGCAGCAGCAGATTCAGCCGCCAGAGCTGCCATGCCTCATCCTCCATCAGCTCAGTCTCAACCACCTATTCAGCCTCAGTCTCAATCACCAATTCAGTCATAGCCACAACCCCAGCCTCCTATTAGGCCTACCCAGTGGTCTGCTAGTCAGAGCAGACCACCTTTCAGAGTATATACTAGAGTTGGAATAAGATTTCCTTCATCTCCAGTTGTTGGTCCATCGAGCAGGACCAGGAGCCGAAGAGCTAGACCATCATTCTCCCGAGCTTCCTCATCCGAGACCCTAGACATTCCTTATGATGAGGATTAGAGACATAGGGACTTCTGTTTAGCTATATGATGTATTAGGACTTCTGTTAGGACTTATGGTTGTATTTGGACTTCTGTGTTGTCTTTTGGACTCTTATGTTTGTGTTAGCTGACTTATCATTGTATTAAGATCATTTGCTTGTATTAGTTGACTTATATGACATTGTATATTGGTGTGCTATGACCTAGCACATTCATTTTGATAAATATAATACTATACTATTGCTTTTCCTTATTCTTGTGTTATGGAGTATTCTAAATTTCTTATACCTTGCCCTTTTGATTGATGACAAAAAGGAGTAGAAAAGAACGAATGAGCATATGAGAAAAGAATGTATGGGCATATGAGTATATGAGCATTGCTTACTTTGATATTGCTTGCTTTGATATGTATCTCATGAATGTATCATAAATGTACTTATGTGTTGATATGTATCTCATGAATGTATCATAAATGTACTTATGTGTCTTGTGAATATAATTTTTGGCTTTAACATATAAATATTGCAATGGGCCTTAATGTGTATTATGTGTACGTGCCGATGTCTCATAATATTCAATATATGTATGAAGAATATTGCATATATAGCACAATCAATGAATGAACAAGTCTTAAGTGAGCATATATAGTTAATTGATACTCACATGTTTAATTGAGTTAGAAATAAATATGAGCACACACTAAGGGGCAGCAAAGCTTAAACTTATGAAAAAGCTCATACCTTTAGCATATTTCTTGAAACTTATGCATAAGTTTTGCCAATTGCTCATGTACTCAAAAGTTTTATCATCATCAAAGTGAAAAAGATTATTGATCCCAAGGATTGATTTTGATGAATAACAAAATATTTGAGTATATATTTGG
Organism: Elaeis guineensis; assembly: GCF_000442705.2. NCBI lineage: Eukaryota > Viridiplantae > Streptophyta > Magnoliopsida > Arecales > Arecaceae > Elaeis > Elaeis guineensis. The sequence goes on along the minus strand of NC_026002.2, from coordinate 56,593,995 downwards.
ACTAATAAGTTCTTTAAGTTCATGTTTTAGAAAAAATTATAGAGTATCAAAAGAAAAATTTTAATGATGCAATTTAGAACAATAAGGAGAAATTTGGAAGCTTTTGAAGTGTGTTACACATCTCAAATAAGGCTGGAGGAAAATATTCAAAGGTTGGAATTGAAGAGGAATTTAAATTGAAAAAGATCATAAAAATTCAGTGGAGGGCACCTCGAGTCGACTCAAGGCTATTTTGAATCGACTCAAGCTGGAACGGCATGCAAAAAAAAATTTGGCATGAAAAAGTTTCAGTCGGTATGCCCTCGAGTCAACTCAAATTGGGTGCGAGTCAACTCAAGTGAACAGTGGCCAAAAAAATAAAATTTTAGAATAAAAAATGTTCAACCGAACTAAGAAGTCGAGTCGACTCGAGTAGCTTGAGTCACAGTCGTAGGGTGCCAACAGAGAGCTAATTTTTGAGATAAAAGACTCATAGACTAGTCAAGTCAACTCGAGATTCAGTTGAGTTGACTCGAGGGTCAGTCGAGTCAATTTGAATCGCAATGACTAGTTCTGTAGAAAATTCAAAATAGTGCAATTTTGGTCCCAAAGGCTATATTTGGGATTTCAATAGCTAGAAAAGACTTTTGAGGCTCCAAAATAGTACTTCAATGCTTCCAACAACATTTTAAAGTGACAAGATAAGAGAATCAAAGTGAGAAACAAAAAAATAAGAGAAAAAGTTCAAAAAGCATTGAAAAAGAGTGCATTCAATTTCCAACTCATTGATATATCAAATCAAGACATTCTCTTCAATAAGAAAATAAGCTCATTCCTCCAAAAGCTTCCACAAAAGAAGAGTCAAGAGCTTCATCAACTTTATTACTCATTAAAGGAGCTTTTTATTTTCTTTTGTTCTTCTACTTTTGTTCTTATTATCACTAGCTTTAATAGAATTTTGAAGCTAGGGGATAGACCCATCCAAGCCTAAGAATTGGAGTATAAGCCAAGGGTTGGCTTGCTTGTTGGTTGTGGTTGGTGACCTGGTGTAAAATCAATTAGATTTTGGATAGTGAGCCTAGAAAACTATCTGATTGTAATCTTGAAAAAATTATAGTGAAATTCTCAAGTAGATCTTGGAGAGTGGATGTGTACAAGGAGCACCGAACCACTATCATCGATTGTGTTTATGATTGTGTTCTTCTTTTTTACTCTCCTTGCATTTATATTTTTATATATCTTATTTTTGCACTCATCAATACTTCACTAGTTTTCAAAATAGCACATTATTTGCTTCAATTTTAAAAAATCCAATTCACCCCTCCCTTCTTGGGTTGTTCTACTGGACAACAGACTGGCACTTAGTCAACTCACCTGCACACCATTCATGATTTTTCAAAATCTTACTTTCTATTTTCTGAGACATAATCAACCCAGACTGAGACTGAGTCGACTCATCTTGAAACTTGGTCGACCCAGTCTCAGATTGAGCCGACTAATCTACTAAAGCTGCTTCTTCTTCCTGCAGTCTTCATCCTTGGCTCTGGTTTCTTGCTTCATCTTATGTCTCCAGATCTCCAAAGCACCAACCAAGCCCCTCGAAGTCCTCAATACCTGGACCTCAAGCCTGTGGAGAGCTATACGCCTCCATCCTAGGATCACTCCTATCCTAGCCCTAGGACCACATCTGTTCTAGTCTCCTGGAGCCAACACCTTGACTCCTCTCCTATGGCCTTCCAAGGCTTGAGAGCATCACACCAACTCCTACAGATAAGTAGTACCTCTATCGAAGTATCTTATAGGCTAGCGATCTACTACATAGATGATTTCCACATATCTCTTCATGCACCTCTCAAAGGATATATTCGGATTTGAAAGGATGAAGGCATCTGAGAAGTGGTGGGAGAAGGATCATTTATAAAGCTTGCCTTCATAAAAAACATAACGAAAAGCTTGATGCTTGATCTTTCGAGCCTCTTTAGAATCTGTGGGTAGAGCTCCATCTCATAGGAAGTGGATGAACAAGTCCATCCAATAAGGTTCATTGTCGATCTACAGGACTGAGATTGATTCTTCAATACTAGAGTTCTTCAGAACCTCAAAGAATGACTTTTGGGGGAGATCTCTTGGAGCCAATGTTGCCAATTTAGATAGTAGATCAGCTCTCAAATTCTTAGACCAAGGTACTTGTTGAATGTCAAAATCAGCAAACACCATAGTTAGGTTCTTCACTTTCTAGAGATACTTTTTCATATTCTCCTCTCGGACCTAAAAGTCTCCCTTCACTTATCTTACCACTAGTTGTGAATCAGTATAGATCCTAAGCTTCCACACCCCAAGCTCCCTTGCGATTCTCAATCCAGTGAGGAGAGCTTTATACTCAGCTTCATAATTAGTAGCTAGGAAATCAAACCTTAAGGCACATTCTATGACAAATCCTTTAGTTCCAAAGAGTAAAAGGCCTGCTTCTGATCTTGCAGAGTTCGATGATCCATCCACATATACTACTCAAAGATCATCTGGCTCCCCTGATAAACATTATTCCACTGATGTATCTTCTTCCTGAGCTGGCTCTAGCATTTCTTGATCCTTCGGGATGGTGCATTCCATAATGAAGTCTGCTAAAATCTGAGCTTTGATGAGGGGCCAAAGTTGAAACTTTATTTCAAACTCTACAAGTTCAATTGCCCACTTCGCCAATTGCCCAAAAGTGTCTGGCCAATACAAAACTATCTTGAGTGATTGATCAGTTAGCACTATAATGAGATATGCTTGGAAGTAGGGCCAAAGCCTCTCGACTACAATGATGAGGGTGAAGATCAACTTTTCCAGCCTGGTATATCTAGTCTTCGTATCATGTAGACTCGGCTGATGTAATAGATCAGCCATTAGACTTTATCCTACTCATGGACCAACATCATGCTTATGGCAGCTAGTGAGATTGCCAGATATAAGTAGAGTTATTCATCAACCCACGGCTTGCTAAGGAGCGGTGCAGAACTAAGACATTTTTTCAACTCCTTAAAAGCCTATTGGCACTCTTCGATCCATTAGAAGTTCTTCGATTGTCTCAAGATTTGAAAGAATGGTAGGTAATGCTCAATCGATCTGAAGATGAATCAGTTCAGCGCAACCACTCTGCCTGTGAGATGCTGAACTTTCTTTATGTTCTTAGGTGAGCTCAACTCTTGTATGGCTCTGATCTTCTCAGGATTGGCTTCTATTCCCTAGCTGGACACCATGAACCCTAGAAACTTTCTTAAAGCATCTCAAAGGCACATTTGGCTGGGTTCAGCTTTATTTGGTACTTCTTTAGAGTGGTGAAGGTCTCTTCGAGATCCTCTATGTGGGTTTGTGAGATTCTACTTTTGACAAGCATATTATCTACATAGACCTCCATTTTTCGATCGATCTGATCTTTGAAGATCTTGTTCACAAGGTGCTAGTAAGTTGCACTTGCATTCTTTACACCGAAGGGTATAATCCTGTAATAAAAAAGACCTTGATCAGTGATCAAAACTATTTTCTCCTCATCTTTGGGTACCATCCAGATTTGATTGTATCCCAAAAGAAAATCCATGAAGGTGAGGAGTTCATGTTCTGAAGTGGCATCCACCAATTAATCCTGTCCTTTGGACATATCTTGTTGAGATCGGTGAAGTCGATGCAGATCCATCACTTCCTATTCGCTTTCTTTACCAGGACCATGTATGCGATCCAGTTTGGGTAGGTTACCTCCCTAATGAAACTAGCATTGAGTAACTTATCTATGTTGCCCAGCAAGACAACCCAAGAGGGGGGTGACTTAGATTTTTAAAAATTTAAACAAGATATGTGCAAATTTTGCAAAACAGTGAGAAATGTGTGAGTGCAAAAGATTATGCAATCAAGTAAACAAGAATATAAAAGATATGGAAGGAGAAATAGAAGGCAAGCAACACACAAATACCACAACTTTTATAGTGATTTAGTGTCCCCAGCACCTACATCCACTCTCTAAAATTCTCTTGAAAATTTTTACTATAATCTATCCAAGATTACAATCAGATAGTTTTTTTGGACTCACTATCTAAAATCAAGTTGGTTTTACACGGGATCACCAACAAAAATCTAACCCAAGCCAATGCTTAGCTTACAATCTAATTGCAAGATTTGGATGAGCCTATCCCCTAGCTTCAAACCTCAATTGAAGCTAGTTACAGCAGAATAGATGAAAACAAAGTAATAAAACTACAAAAGCTCTTTTAATGAGCAAATAATTATTGGTGAGGCTTGTGGAACCTCTTTTTAAGAAATTTTTTTCATTGAGAGTTTTGTCTTCTAACTGAAAAGATCTCTTGATTTGATTGTTTAGATGGTTGAGAAGTGAAAGTTCTCTATGCAATACTTTTTGGCCTTTTCTTATTGTTTTTCACTTTTCTCTTTGATTCTCACTTTCTTGTCTTATCAATCAATTGTTGGAAGTATTAACTCACTGTTTGGAAGTCCAAAAAGCTATTTTTGACTATTAAAATCTGAAATAAAATCGTTGGGCACAAAAACATAAAGTTTTAAAAATTTTGTAGAACTAGCTATTGGAACTCAAGTCAACTCGGATTGGGCTTGAGTCGACTCAAATGGCCTTCGAGTCTGTCTTTCCAAAAATCCAACGCTCTATCTTTTCCTACAACTTTGACTTAAGTAACTCAGGTTGACTCGATCTGCTGCTCGGTGCTTCAATTTTCTATTCTAGATAATTACTTTTTTGCCATTCCTCATCCAAGTCAACTCGAGTGAAATTTTAATCGACTCGAGGGCATGCTGGTGAAAATATTTGTGTGTCAGAATTTTTTTTACTTCTGATTTTCAGCTTAAGTCAATTTGAATTCTACTTGAGGCGACTCGAGATATCCTCAACTAAATTTTTTTTAATTTTTTTTAAATTAAAATTTATTTTGATTCTAATATTTTGATGAACTTTTTCACTTTCATTTCAAAGTTTCTTCACTCTAATTAAGCTTCCAAAATCTTTTCTTTCAAATTTATTTGAGCCTTTAAGATCAATCTTTTGATACCTACTAATTTACCTAAAACATCAACTTAATGAAACTATTAGATAAATCATATACTCAAATATTTTTCTATTCATCAAAATCAATTTCGAGGGTCAACAATCTCTTCCTTTTCGATGATGACAAAACTTTGAGTATATGAGCAAATGATATATAAATATAATCCAAGAATCATGTTAAGTCAAAATTAAGCCCAAGTGAATTTGAAGATGTTGTCATAAGATAAGAATATAAATCCTTTTTGATTTTAGATCTTGCTCCCCCTTAGTTTATGCCTACATTTTTAAGTTTAGAATTATCTCTTCTTCAAATTACACTTGTACAGCTATTTTAGTGTGATCATGATTTGAGCAATGTTTATATTAGTCACAAATGTCAAAGCAATATATCAGGTAGAGATGACTTGCATTCAAAGCAATATTTCAAAGTTGCATTCAAGGCAATATTTCAATATCAGGTAGAGTATCATGGCTTCAAAGTTGCATAGGAATCACACATATAATAGTTTCTTTCCATAAACTTTCAATTAAATTGATCTTCTTATATTTTGGCTCATATACAACAGAATCTTAGTTCTCTCTCCCTTTTGGTCATCATTCAAAATATAAAATAACACACAACAGAATTCAGATAAAATAGGATACAAGAAATTAGAAAATAGAATTAATTAAAAAAATAGAAGTTTTGCATTGTATCAAATACAAAATGAATGTGTTGCACAAAACAGTAGACGTAGTACACCAAGATACAACAAACTCAGAATATATCCATACATCTGAATACATCGGTGACTAATACATCAGAAAACACACTAGATATCTAATAAATCTAAACAACCATAAGGCACTAGCTCTATTGTGTATTAGAGGAAATGTCTAAGAACTCAGATGAGCTAGTCCTAGAGGTGGAGGGTCCAATTCATCGACTCCTATCCTATTGGATGGACCAATCGTACTCAAAGCTGGGAATCCTACATCAACCCTAGTATAAACTCTGAATGGAGGTCGGGCCTGACTGATAGAAGATTGAGTGGGAGGATGAGGTGTGGACTGAGGTTGGAGCTGAGTAGGCTGAGGCATAGAGGCTCTGGCTGCTACATCTATTACTGCTGCTGGCACTGTTCCAAGGGCTACCCACTCGATCATGCCTAATAGACTGTCCATGAAGGATAATACAGAAAGGATGCCCTCCTGTTGAGCTCATTCGAGTCTTCTGATGGTGAGTGCTCCTGGACTCAAGGCTCCCCATCATCTGGCTATCTCTCCAGCCAAGTCAGGAATATCAGTAGGTGCACTGACTAGGGTCCTTACTGCTCTAATGCAGTCAGTCTAGCTCTCATCTCATCCTGAATGCATCAAACCTATCCAAGAGAGCTCTCACATTGGCACTCATCCTAACCAAGATAACATCAGCCAACCTCTCAAGTGTGGCAATATCAGAGATTGCTGGCTGAGGAGCAGAGGTCACAAATAGTGATGCAAGTGGAGCAACAGTGGTAGGTGATGTGGGGCCTGATCACAAACAGCTAAAGGTGGGGTGAGGGATGATGGTGCCGAAGGTACAAAAGTAAAAGGCTCTCCAGTCTGCTCTGCTCTGTTCTCACCCTTTTCTAATCAGATACTTTCTTAACCCATCTATCTCTGACTATATGATACTTCATCTTGTTTAGAGACCTATTGTCATAAATGTCAAAGTGTGATAGCTTCTTGTAGATCTCATTCTCTTGAGGAAATCTTACTTTCATAAATATTTTTGTTAGAGGCATACCATAAGATAAACATACCTTCTTCTTTGATTCCACCTCCCTCATTTGGTGTAACATGATCCTTAGAAGGTTCAAAGGGGTGCCTCTAATAATATACATCATAACCATAAGCTCCCTCTCATATACAAAGTCATGTCTCCCCAGCTTTGGGACAAGGATCCTTCCTATCATGTGATGCAGTAGTCTCATCTCAAGCATTAGGGTGTTGGCAAGTACATCACCCTCTATGTCAGCTCTCCCTACTATCATCCTCAATCCTTTCTTTTTGTCTGGGAGTCTCTCAGGTATAATTCCACCATGGAGAATGCCAAAAATTTGTCCAATCCTCTCCTCAGTGAGATCAAACTCAACTTTTCTAACAATAGAAACAATCTCTCCAGATCTTCTCCTTAGGTTTTCATAAAGCTCTCTCATCAAATGAGGATACATGGGTAGGTCAATGGTACAGAAGTTTTTTCACCCCATTGCTTTAATCCATCTACTTATAGGAAAATTATGCTTGTCAAAGAATCCAAAATCTATTTTCCTACCCATGGCTATTGCCCTCGTTGCCATTTTTCCTATCGATGTGGACTAAGGAGAAGGAGTTTCATTGCCTAGATTTTTAGTTGCTTGCTCCTCTTCCCCAGATGATTCAATAGTGGGTCGACTTGATTCCTCTCCTTAAGTCAAGGACCAACTAGTTCGAGCCCTAGTCCTCCAAGCTTCTATAGCATTAAATAAAGATTTCTTAAGCTTGCAAGGCACTTGCTTTTTGGGAGCCATTCGATCGAATCTAGGAGGGAACCAAGGGGGAAATGATAGATCAAAGGTGGGGACGACTGTGAAGTTGATCTCTGACATTTTGAAGAGAAAAGGAATGGCTTTGGAACTATTTCGAAGGAAGTTAGGGCATGAACAGGAGCCGTGGATCTGACTTTAAGGTCTGTGGTCCCGACAGTTGAGTCGACTTGAATTTAACTCGAGTCGACTCGAGCATGAGTCAACTTGGATCTACATTTGAGTTGACTCGAGCATGAGTCTAAGATACTCTGTTATTTTTATGAAAATTTGAAGTACTATGAGTATCAAGGTTCTTCAAAGGCATTCAATTGATAATAATTTAATAAAATTTGATTGAATTTTATCTAAATATGAGATAGACTTAAGAATCCGAATGAAAATAAATTTTTAGTTCTCTTCTAATTATACTAAATCTTTTTTCACTAAGAGGTTTGATAAAAATATCAGCTAGTTATTTATCTGTGTAAACAAAATCAAGTATTATATCATCATTTTGTACATGATCTTTATGAAGTGGTGTCTTATTTCTATGTATTTTGATCTTGAGTGTTGGATTGAATTTTTAGTTAAGTTCATAGCACTTGTATTATCACATCTTATTAAAATTTTATTAAATTTAATACCAAAAACTTTAAGTTGTTGCTTAATCCACTTGATTTGAGCACAATAATTTTCAACGGTAATATACTCAGTCTCGATCGTTGATAAAGCTATCAAATTTTATTTCTTGCTACATCATGAAATTAAGTTAACTCTAAAAAATTGACAGTATCACTAATACTTTTTCTATCTAGTTTATAACCAATAAAGTTAACATCAGAGTATCCAATTAATTTAAGAGGTGAAAGCTTATCATACCATAATCTAATATTAAGTGTGCTTGATAAATATCTAAAAATTCTTTTAATAGCTAGCAAATGAGATTTTTTAGGATGTAATTGATCATATCTTGCACACATATAAATACTAAACATAATATTTCACCTACTTATAGTCAGATAAAATAAAGATCCTATCATGTCTTTATATAGTTTTATGTCTATACTTTTATCTTTTTCATCTTTGTTAAGCTTACAAGAGAGGCTCAAAGGTATACTAACGAATTTTGACATCTCCATCTCAAACATTTTGAGTATTTTTTTATATACTTGATTTGGTTGATGAAAATTTTTTCTCTCTTTGCTTGATTTGAGGTTTAAGAAAGAAGTTCAACTCTCCCATCATGCTCACTTCAAACTCATCCTACATAAGCTTAGCAAATTTTTGACAAAGAAATTTATTAGTAGTTCCAAAAATAATATCATCAACATAAATTTGTACTACTAATAAGTCCTTATTTCTTTTCTTCAAAAATAAAGTTTTATCAACGGTTTTTCTAGTGAATTTATTATCTAGTAGAAATTTATTTAATCTCTCATACTATGCTCGAGGGGCCTATTTTGAGCCATAAAGTGTCTTATGTATTTTGTAAATATGATTAGAAAATACATGATTTTTAAATTCAGATGGTTGTTTAACATATACTTTCTTAGTTATATAACCATTTAAAAATATATTATTAACATCTATTTGATAAAGTTTAAAATTCATGAAGCAAGTAAATGCAAGTAGAAATCTAATTGCTTCTAATCTAGCAATCGGGATAAAAGTTCCGTCAAAATAAATATCCTCTTTTTGATTATATCTTTTAGCTGTTAGTCTAGCTTTATTTTTGATAATAATTTTTTTTTCATCTAGTTTGTTTCTAAATACCTATTTAATTCCAATTATCGAATAGTCATTGGAGCTATCAATTAAAGTCTAAACTTTATTTCTTTCAAATTGATTTAATTCCTCTTGTATAGTATTTATCTAATTCAGGTTATTTTTTGCTTTTTCAATAGTTTTAGGTTCAATTTGACACACAAAGGCTAGATAATTATTAATATTTCTTAGAAAAGAGTGAGTTCTTATCCCTTGAGATGGATCACTAATAATTAAGTCTTTTGAGTGTCTATGTGCATACCTCCATTTTTTGGATAGTTCATCCTTTTGACTTGGAGTGGATTCCTCTATCTTCTCTTCTTCTCATCCTTCTTTAAGTCTTCTTCTTCATTTTGAGATGGATCATTCTTTAGCATGAGATTATCTATTTTATTGGTCAAAATTTCTACATCTTCATCTAAAACATCTTTCTTTCTAGGAGACTTGTCATTAGATTCATCAAAAACTACATAGATAGATTCTTCAATGATAAGAGTTCTTTTATTGAAGATTTTATATGCCTTACTAGATGTAAAGTATCCTCATTCGACCTGACATCAATTTTTTTTATATTATTTTTTTCATTATTTAGTATGAAATATTTACAACCAAAAATATGAAAATAGTTTATGCTTGGTTTTCTACCTTTCCAAAGCTCATATGATGTTTTTCTTTGAAATAGGTCGAATTAAAATATGATTTAGAATATAACATGTTATGTTGATAGCTTCCACCCAAAAATATCTTGATAGGTCACTTTCACATAACATAGTGCGTGCTATTTCTTCCAAAGTATGATTTTTTCTTTCTACTATCTTATTTTGTTGAGGTATCCTAGATGTAAAAAAATTATGTTCTATTCTTTTTTCATTATAAAAACTTTTAAATTGACGATTTTTAAACTCAGTTCCATGGTCACTGCGAATGCATACTATTGATAAGTTCTTCTTATTTGATTCTTTACGATAAAATTTAGTAAAAGTAGAAAATACTTCATCCTTTTGAGCTAGAAATATAACTCATGTAAAATGTAAAAGGTCATCTATAGTTACAAGGCCTTATCTTTTGTTGAAAATTATATCCCAAAGTCAATCGTCAGCCTGTTAACGGTTATGCTTATATTTGTATATTGTATATGAATATTTATTAATAAAAGTTATTTAACTTTTTCATTACATTTTGTTCATCTTCTTAGAACTCTTATATTGCGATGAAGTTCTTAGGACTATATTTAATTGATAAAAGAAGATTTATCATTTAGTCCTTAAAATGTATTCGCGACCAAAGGATATGCTATTAATAGGATGATAGCAATATCAAGTATAGGTCGTTGTATGCCATATGGGTTGATTGTCCTCTTAACCAAAGAATGTGGTGACATTGGTATGACATGTAGGTGGGATGTAGGAGTATATTCATATTGAACATGATCAATTATAGAGTACTCTGCTGTCAAGAGTAGCTCACAAAAAATATGAACATAAGTGTCCCTCCGATTTGAGATCACCATGGTGACTTGTAAGTAACTCACTATATATTGGTGTCGGACTATCTGAATTTCTAATTCAGTGATGAAAAATTTTAGAATACAGTCAAGTACTTATCAAGTCGGTGCATGAGTCAAGATGAGATTGATCCCTCTGAATAAATAAGAGTTAATATATCAGTGTATTTTAATTTAGTAAAATCTTGACCAAAATAATCTATGTGATAGATTTGAATGGTGAAATATAATATGGTTGACTATTTCAGGATTGACAGTTAAACCTTAGGTCACCTTAAGCATTACAATCAAAGGAATGAATTATACAGTAACCATAATCAGTAGGTTCTTGAATATTGCTTTACAATCTTTCGACCTATCTGGATATCGGATCCCATTGCTGAACGGTTACATTGACTAGTATAAAAATTTGTTTCTATGCTACCGGCTTAAATTCGAATCTATGGAGTCACACACACTAGAAGTTTCGATCTAATCAAATCATTGATCTGGTGAAAAGTCTTACTGGATTGGGACTCTAGAGGAGAATCCCACTGGACTGAGACTCTTCTATTAATAGAAGATTTATTAACAATTAGATTGCTAATTGGCTCAAGTTGATTGAGCAGTGAGGTTCGAATCAAGTCTAATTGAATTGGATTCATTTTGACTTAGATTAGATTTGATTAGATTAAGCCTAATTGTAAGAGAAACTTGTTCCTGATTTAATTAGGACTTGGATTTAGTTAATGCCTAATTGGGTTAGAAATTTAATGAGAAAATTGTGTTCTAATTAGATTAGGTTCTTTCCTTTCATTGGGTCCAAACCAAATTAGATTTGGATTGAACCAAAATTAGAAAACTGAAGAGTCCCATCAACTGGGATTCTCTCACTTGCACATGCCTTAGAATCCACACCATACATAACATGCAAAAGGAATTTGCATGATGGATTTTTTGGCATGAGAAAAAAGGGCACAGAGATAGTTTGGGTGGCACTCATGATGAGTCACGAACCTTATCTCCTTTCTTATTTGAATTTGATTCAAATCTTAAATAAGAAGATAAGAAGGAAAGAAATCAAGTTTCATGAAAAAGTATTAGTGGCACCAAAATTCCTTTCCTTATTCACATTGAGAAGGTTGGTTGGCATGAGAAAGATCTGATTTCTTTCTCATGCCATCACAAAAATTAGTATGGAAATTTTGGATGTCATATCTTTTATGGTGTGAAGGGTGTTGGCGCCTCCTCTTAACCCTAATCCCTAGCCCACCTATAAAAGGGATCCAATTGTTGGACGCCCAATAAGAGAAGTATGATTTTAAGAAGACAAAAATAGTTTTCTATTGCCTCTCCTCCTTTCCTTAGTTCTTCTTCCTCTTTAGAGTATCCAAGAGATTCAAAGAAGAAGAAAAAATCAGTCATCAAAGATCTTTGCGAGCTAGCACTCCCGAGGAGATTGATTAGCAACTGATCTTTGTGTGGACAATCCATAGAGGCCGGATGTCTTGTGCGACTGTGAGCAACCTAAGAAAGCTCCAATCCACATAATACAATTATGGAGATTAGCAACCCGTGCTTCGATAATGAGTTCTGAACTCGTTAGATTTGATTTGATTAGATCTAATGGTTAGATCTAATCTAGAGCATCGATATGATCTATGTAGATTTTATTATTTTCAAATCTTAATCACTTGTTTAATCATATCATAGATCTTGATGAGGTAGTTTAGATTAGATCTTATACATGTAATGTAGATTAAATTGTTTAATCTATCGTGTTTCACTGTAAAATTTTAAAATTACATGCATAAAATTACCTAATTTTTTTCAATTGATATCAGAGCCAGATTCAATATGATATGATTTTATATGTATTTAGATCTAATTTTATATTTTTTAGATTAGATCTAAATAATTTTAATTTTTAGATTGGATATTTGATCAGTCTATTATATGTTAGATTAGATGATCTGAGTAGCAAAGTACTCAAATTGGGTAATCATCAGGCTGTCCGATTGTAGGAGCAAGTAGGATTACATGACCCTCTCCTCCCATTCAATGGGGTTGTCTTATGGCATGTAGGGGTACCACTGTGAGGTCTCATGAAGAAGAATATGAAAGAAAAAAATTATTTTTTTTGCAAAACCCTAGATCTTGAAACCTTAAGATTTATTGTATGTGATATAAATTGTAAGAAAAGTAATAACATCTTATCTTATGATTAAAATTATTTTAATAAGATTTGAGATCATAAAAGGTTTAGATGTGATCTAAAAGATTTTATGATTTAATTTTATATAAAGATGTTTATATGAAGAATAGTTTCAAAACTTAACCTAAACCCATGTTGACGATAAACTTAATTGAGAATTAAGTATAGAATCAATTAGATCTAGAATTATGATTTAAGATCTAATAATATTGTATAAAATATGGGGGCATGGGTTAGCTCAAATCAAGTCCTCTTAATTGGGTTAGACCTAAGGTTAGAATCAAAAAGTTAATGGACCATGTAGAGAAATTGATTAAATCTAATCAAATATTGAATTAGATTAAATCAGATTTTCTCTAGAATCAATACAATAGTCATAGATGGTCAAGTCCATATCTTTGATTAGATCAAATGGACCTTGGTTGAGGCTCAGTGGTCGAGCCCGAGTCATTAGGCTGGTCAAATTGAAACTAATTAATCAAATGATGTCTAAGATAAGTTTGGCATTTAGATCGATAATTTTTAATTAAAAGTGACTTATCTGACTATTTTGATGGTGTTTAAGGCAAGCTTAGCATACCTTCCTATGGATCTCACTTCCTTGGCCAACTTGATGGATTATATTTTGATTAGATCGCTAAGTGATTCAAGTTGATCCATGTCATTAAGGTTAATCAATGTGACTGATCTAGGTACCCTTCAACCAGCATGTCACTAATCTAATTCAATAACTTAGTAAAGTCAGTGGGAGGATTGTGTTTAATTAGTTGATCTCTTCTCTTCTTTTAATTCATCAGTTGAATCCTCTAAATTATTAGGTTCCTAAATTGAGATAGTTATGGTGATAACTAAATCATTGCCTTCCATTAAGTTGGATGGTAATGGGTCTATTAGTATGATGATCATTGAAGGCCCAAAGGTCTGGTGCTCATCTGCTATTGAAATTATTATTCATAATATGATGACTGAGTCAAGTCTCTCAAGCAAGTGGTCAGGTTGGCCAGTCAAAATCGGACCTAATCATTTGGTAGTTAAATTTTTGAGTATGATCATGTTAATAGTTAGACCTAACCAGGACTTGCAAAGAAGACCAAAATCAACTAAAAATTTTTTTGGGGCAAAATAAAGTATGAGAACTTATTTGGTGAAACAATTGGTTAAAGAACCTACCCATAGATGTACATGGATGGACCGACCAAAGTTAGGCTTGTGTGCAGTTCGTGTGGATTCTAGTACCTACTAAGAAATTAAGGTAATTCCTCAAATTGAAGGTAGAGGCTACCAATTTATATAAAATAGTGGGAGAATTTTTAGACTAAAGTTTATATTTTTAGGCTTAATCAATTTATATACTGATTAGATTTTGATTTTCTTTTTGTCCAATTATGGCCATAAATTTATTGCTTCGATCACTGTTGGACAGTGAAAAATTAACGAGACCCAATTTCGATAGTTGGCATCGAAAATTAAAAATTATCCTGGAGCACAAGCGGATCTTATGCATCCTTGCAGATCCGACAGCTAAGGAGCCTACTATGAATGCTCATGATGCGATTTGAGACACTTACTTGAAGTAGCTCAACGATCGTAGCATAGTGCGTTGTATCATGCAGATGGCCATAAATAATGAGTTTAGCTGCAAATTTGAAGAAGCTTAGCCAGAAGCATGCTTAAGGTGTTGAATGAGTCTTTTGGCACTTTTGATGATGTTGAGTGGCATAAGACCAGTTGTGCCATTTTCAATGCATAGATAAGGGAGAGAGCATCAGTCATCGATCATGTATTGTACATAATTGAATAGATCGAGCATCTGAGCAAGCTCAGCTTTTTCTTGCATGAACAACTTGAGAAAGATGCGATCCTAAATTTTCTACCGAAATCCTACCTACCATTTCTCAGTCATTATCAAATGATGAAGTCTGTAGTGAACTACTATGGTTTGTTGGGGTTGCTACAAACTTTTGAGAAGGATCATCAGCTCCACAAGGAGATGGTGAATGTAGTGGGAGGATCTTCTATGGGTAGATGTCATCCTATAAAGAAAGAGAAAAAAAAAGAAGAATAAAAATGTACAAAGTGCTGGGAGTCAGACCCAGAAGTCTTAGTCCAAATTTGATCAAAGTCAGGCAGAGTGCTTCTACCGTAGGAAGTAGCATCATTGAAAAAGGAACTATCCTCAATACATAGTATCCTTTGATCCAAACAGGCCAAAGAAGAAGAAGCAATCGGTTGCTAAGCAAGGTAATTATATGATAACACCTTGCAACTTCTCAACTTTTGATACAATGACCTGGGTATTAAATATTAGTAGTCCGATTAACATTTGCAATTTCTTGCAGGAACTTTAGATCAGTAGAAGATTTCAAGACAGTAAGAGATTCCTAAAAGTTGGAGATGGAAGATCAGTTCTAGTTCTAGCTTTAAGAATTATCAAGCTTGTATTTGATTCTCATTCTATTTTTCTTAGTGATTGTCATTTTGTCCTAGTTTCTTATTGAATATAGTTTCTGTAGGCCTTTTGACCAAAAAAAATTATAAGATTTTTAAAAAAAAAATTAT
Organism: Elaeis guineensis; assembly: GCF_000442705.2. NCBI lineage: Eukaryota > Viridiplantae > Streptophyta > Magnoliopsida > Arecales > Arecaceae > Elaeis > Elaeis guineensis. The sequence goes on along the minus strand of NC_026002.2, from coordinate 56,578,417 downwards.
GATATTATTTTGAATGGTGTTACTGTGATGCATGGATAATTAAACAATCATATTTATGTTATATCATGATCTAGTGTAATGTACACATCAAATAAACATCCTAGAATAGATGATGTCACGGATGCCTACCTTTAGTATTGTAGGCTAGGTCACATTAATAAGAACAAGATGAATAGATTAGCTCAAAAGAGAATTTTTGAAGATAATGATTATGAATCATTGCTTACCTATGAGTCTTGTTTACTTGGAAAGATGATCAACTCTCTTTTTACTGAAAAAGGTAAACGAGCCAGTGATGTTTTGGATCTTGTACATACTGATGTATGTGGATCCATGAGTAATAGTGTCAGAGAAAGGTATCACTATTTTATTACATTCACAAATGATCTATCTAGGTATGGGTACATCTACTTGATGAAACACAAGCCTGAATCATTTGAAATATTCAAACGATTCCATAATGAGGTAGAGAAATAAACTGAAAAGAGTATAAAAACTCTTTGATCTGATCGAGGAGGTGAATACCTTTCTAGTGATTTCTGATATATCTAGAAGAAAATAAAATTTTCTTATAATGGACACCTCTTGAAATGCCACAGCACAATGATGTGTCAGAAAGAAGAAATCGAATCCTGTTGGACATGGTTCGATCCATGATAGATTTTTCTAGTCTACCGATCTTCTTTTAGGGATATGCATTTGAGTCGGCTTGCTATATACTTAACAAGGTTTCAAGTAAGTCTGTGAGTAAAACACCACATGAGATGTAGACAGGGTATAAGCCAATGCTCTCTCACCATGTCTGGCTTATATCAAATGTTTGAAAATAGACAAACTCAGAGCCAAGTCTGACAAGTATTTTTTTATACGATATCTGAAAAAAACTAAAGAATATTATTTCTATCTTACTGATGAACAAAAAATGTTTGTCAGTCTTAGCACAGTCTCTTTGGAAAAAGAATTCCTTAGGGAAAGAATTAATATATCTAAGGTTGAACTTGATGAAGTTCAATAGGTAGAATCGACACAATCTAGTAAATCCACAGAACCAGATTTACTATGATCAAATCTAGATCTTGTTGTAGAGGTACCATTAAGAAAATTCGATAGAGTATCACGTCAATCGGATAGATACTACAGTTTCTTGATCTGGGATGGGGATCTTGTTGAACTCGATGAGAACAATGAGGATCCGATCATCTATATGGATGCAATGTAGAGGTCTGACTCTAATAAATAGTTTGAAGCCATGAAGTCCGAAATAGAGTCCATAAAGGTCAATGATGTGTGGACATTAGTTGACCCACCTAAAGGGGTTAAATCCATAGGGTATAAGTGGATCTTCAAAAGAAAGAGGGGCACAGATGGAAAGGTGGAGACCAATAAATTCCATCTGATTATCAAGTGTTATTGTCAACACATGGTATTGACTATGATGAAATAATTTCTCTTATGGCAATGCTTAAATTCATTCAGATTATGTTTACGATAGCAGCATATATGAACTATGAAATCTGATAAATAAATATGAAAATAGTTTTTCTAAATAGATAGCTGGAAGAAGAGGTACCTATGATATAACCTGAAGCTTTCACATCCACAGATAAGTCTAAAGTATACAAGCTTTAGAGATCTATTTATAAATTGAAGCAGACATCTCAAAGTTAGAACATACATTTTGATAAGGTGATCAGAATGTTAGATGTATATCCTAGAAGCCAATATGCCTGAAACATTATAATATAGCTAGAACATAATTTTATACTTAATATATTGATTTGATCAATAAAAGAATAAATTTATTTTTTATTCAAGTGTGATGTGTCCTGGAATCATCTATGAAATTAATATTTCGATATATATTCTCAAAATATTGAGAATTAGAGACATGTATTTAATTCTTAAATACTCTCGATTATAATATCATCATAAAGATGATGATCGATCCAAATAGACTGATGCACATATCACTTTCTTCGGGATAGATGAGTCTCTGATCTATAATATAGAGACACTGAGTGATGAGTGTGGATAATTGTTAAAGAACAACTAGTCCTAAGCATGACCAAATGAGAGATCACTTAGATTTCTACTCGATCATCAGTGATTGTCTCGATGCTGTAGTTGTGTGAATGGCCCTTTGATTTGAGATAGCATAACTGCTCGTAGTGAGGCTACTGGAGTTTGACGGACACATAAACATAGTCTCAATGAGCTGTTGCAGTGGATGTTGATGATAGTTGGTCCACTATAGGAGTAGGATACATATCAAGATGGAATCTATCGATTTTGATAGAAAGGAGTAGTCTCATGAAATTTGAGAGGCTAAGTCTAAGAGTCTGTGGCCACAGTAATGTGATATTAATGAAAAAGAGTTTTCATAAGGATCACAATTAGACTTGAGCGGATTGAATTTATCATATGACTAATGATGAGGTTTGATGATTTATCCATGACCTGCCATCTAGTTAGGATATACGATAGAGGGACTGAATCACACATTAACTATACCTTGAGATTTATTTTTGGTTCTACTGGATTGCCACTACATATTTTTAGGTATCATTGGTGGATTGTGAGAGCTCACTAGGATTGTTCGAGATTAATAATCCTTGATGAGTTAGAGTGAAATTATTTTAACCCATTAAAAAGAGTTTCAATGATACTATGATAGAGATCATTATATATCTCACTACTAGATAAAATTGAACCTATGGGATTATACAATAAAGAGATTAGATCTAGAATAAGAAATTGAGCTTATAAAATTTTAATTGGATTTAGAAAAATCTTATTGGGTTTAGGGTAACCTTACTAGTACATGGTTGAATCTAATTTTTTCTTTATATTTAAATTTTTTATTTGATAAGATTAATTCAAACTAAATTACTTGCCAATAATCTAAATAAATTAGATTCATTGGGCTTCAATTGTTGGGTGCCTAAGGTTTTGGATCAAAAGAATTAAGGGTGCAAGTCCTTAATTAATTGCTTTGATAGTTTTGATTAGGTGTCACTTGATTTGATCAAGTTGGGCATCTCCACCTATTAGAGGGCATGTAGATCCTTTATAGGGCATCCCTTGGGTGCAAAAGAGGGTGTAAATTTGTGGGTGCAAGGGCTCCAATTATCGACATCTAATAGGTTTCTAAAAAAAGTCAAATAACTTAAGTTATAAGGAAACCTAATATAAGTAGGACTTGTATTAAGTGTTTGTTTGGTTTTGAATAGGATTCAAATCTTATGCCTATTTAAAAGGACCTCTCCTAAGGTCCCTAGACACTTCAACCAGTAGCCCCACACCCTCTTAGGAGAGCCCCACGCCCCTCTCTTCCTCTCTCCCTCTCTTCTCCCTTGGACGTCCAAATGTCCCACCCCTTGGGCATCCTTCTTCTTCATGCCCAAAAGTGCTTTGGGTGTCCCCTTTGTTTGCTGCTTTGTAGTCCCTAGTTGCTCTATAATCTAGAGAAGAAAAATAAGAGAAGAAGAAAAGAAAAAGATCAAGAAAAAGATCAAAGAGTTAATCACGATCCAGACTTCGTTCAGATTCGCAGGCTGATTTTTCTTGGAGAAGAATAATCAATTTTAAGAGGACTATTTTAGGTTGATCTTGAGTGGATACCCATAGAGGTTGGGTACTTATACAGCTAAGAGAGAGCCTCTTCTCTTCTAGATCCATATTTGAAGAAAAAAATTACGAAACAGGTATGTGATTTGATCACATATTCAATTTCAGTATATGTTCAATTTCAGCACATGAAGTAGATCCTTGTGGTTTATGTATTATGCATGCATGATATAGATTAAAAAAAGTTTTAATCTTCTATTCTACTATCATATTTAGAAAAAAAAAATTTGAAACATACATGCAAGCCCCGACATCGAAACTCCAACAGTGGTATCAGAGCCACTAGTTTCATATGCATGAAATTGATATATATATTTTTAAAAAATTTTAAAATTTGATTTTTTCTTGATACATGAGATGTATAAATAAATATTTTGAATCTAAAATTTATTTTAGATTTGAATATAGAACATATAGTTGATATGTCAAAGCATGCATAGTCTGAATTTTGTTCTAGAATGATTTCTAATTCATAATTATGTGATATGTAGATGCATGCATAAATCTAAAATTTTATTTGATCTAATTTATGATTCATATATGAGATATATGATTGAATATTTAGATCAAAAAATTATTTTTAATATGATTCATAATTTGTATATGAGATATATGATATCGTGTGTCAATCTAAATTTTTATTTAGATCTAAATTTTATATACATATATGAGATATATGTTTGTATGTTAAATTTAAAAATTAATTTTATGATTTAAAATTTATCTTTTATGTAAAAAATTTAGATCTAAAATTTAGTTTTAAAATTTGAAATTTATGTTTATGCATAAAGATTTTGGTTATGAGAAAATCAAAAATTAGGTTATGTAATTAGATTGCATCTAGGGTTTTTGATTTAAATATTATGGGTTTAATTTAATTAAGTAATTAATCAAATTGAATCAAGTATTGATTATGGTTAGACCAATTAAGTTATATGATCATACAATTATTGTTGATCAAATCGATTAAATCTTATATGTAGAATCGATTAAACTAAAGACCTAATTTGGCTCAATGGCGTAAGCTTGATTCGCTTAAGTTAATCTATTTGGACTAATTGACCTATTGGTGTCTAAGATAACTAATTGAGAGGTAGTTATTTAATTGGTTTCGTTAGCTGATTTGATCAATTTATTGGTGTCTAAGGAAAGCAACGAGGGGACCCCCACCGATCTCGACTTATCTGATCAATTTGGAAATTGAGTCTTGAATAAGGTTGCTTGGCATTTTGGTTTAGCCCATGCCAATTAGATTAGTCATATGATGATTGATTAGATGAGTCCTAAATCTAAATCTCTCCATAAATATTAAGTCCATAGGTCTTCCACCATTGTAGATGTGTGGGCATACTACTAGTGTTGATTGTTCTCGACTAGTTGCAGTGGTTCAGTTGCATCGAGAATACGTAGTCACTCTATTAGCAAAGAGTTGCTCCAGGATAAGGATGGAATTGGACCCAATGACTGTTAAGTGAGGGATCCAATAATGGTCTTGCACCTGCTTATGAATGATGGGTCGAGCTTAACTAAGGAGTGTGGTCAATAACTGTTAGGTGAGCTTACATGACTTAAAGATCAAGTTTCTATAATATGCTTAGAGAAGTATCTGGATAAAGAGTTATCCACACATCAGTGTGCATGTTACTAATAACTATTAGATGAGATACATGACATCGGTGGAACCACAACACCCACTAGGAATCTTTTTGTCATGTTAGGATTTTTGTTTTTCACTTGGAGAGTGGAGGGATCTGAAAAATTAGTGGGAGTCATTGTTTACATCTTAAAGTCTCTAGAAGCAAATATAATTTTAAAGTATAAAAGTTTAACTTGAATCTTTACTCTCATAATTAAACAATATCAGCCTCAAACTCTTTAGCATGCATCCTTGAAACCAATCATTTGATCGAAATAAATTATAAAGACTGGCTTAAAAACCTCAAGATTGTCCTAACCTCAAAAAAACTAGATCATGTACTCGTTCAGGAATCCATAGTGTTACCAAACCATCCTAGTGCTGAGTAAAGAGCAGCTTTTGAAAAGTAGACAGATGAGGACAGCCCGATTAAGTGCTATGTGCTGGCTTCTATGTCAAATGAGTTGCAAAGTCAACATGAGGATATGCCCACTACCAGGGCTATGATAACTCACCTACAAGAATTGTATGGTGAGCAGAGCCATACAGTGCGCTTCGAAGTGTCCAAGAGACTCTTCAATTTGAAGAAGCACGAAGGAAAGTCAGTCCATGAGCACTGTATGATAGTGATCAAAGACATTGAGGAGCTTGGAAAGCTTGGGCTTGAAATGCAAATAGAATTATAGATGGATTTGATCCTTCAATCCCTTACGAGTTTATGTAGTCAATTTATTATAAATTTTTATATAAACAAACTCGATTGCACTATATCTGAACTGGTCAACATGTTGGTCACTATGGAAGAAATCTTAGTGTTTAAGGAGCACTGTTCTTGCTGTGGAGTGAATTTTTTTCAAGAGAAAGTCTACTTAAAAAAAGAAGACTAAATCTGCTAAGAAGCAGAAGAAAGAGAGCAAGCCAAAGAAGGACGTTCCAAAAAGAGCTGAAGCAAAGGAAAAATATTTTCATTGTGATGCTGAAGGCCACTAGAGGCAAAATTGTCCACTCTACCTAGAGAGTCTAAAGACCAAGAAGTGTGATAAACCTTCAGAAGGTATACTCGTAATTGAATCTAAACTTATAGTTTCTTCTACTTCTAGTTGGGTATTAGACTCTGGTTCGAGTGTTTATATATGTACCTCAATATAGGGTCTAATAGAAAGTAGAAGGTTGAGGAAAGGTGACATGATCCTTCGGATCGACAATGAAGCAAAAGTTGCTACAGAAGTGATTGGCACTTATCCTCTTCGATTATCATTAAGATTTAGATTAGATTTAAAAGATAATTATTTTATTCTTGTAGCTAGTCGAAATTTGATTTTCATCTCTATACTAGCACAGGAAGGTTTTGAAATTAATTTTAATAAATATTTTTGTTTAATTTATTTATGAAATAAATTGATTGTATGAGGTGTTTTAATTGACAGTCTATATCACTTGCATGTTGATGCGAATGTGAATTTGAATGAGCAAATAGTGAGTGCCATAGGTCAAAAGAGATCCAGAAATGAAATAAACCAAAAGTACTTGTGGCATCATAAAATAGGTTATATTGGAGAGGATAGAATAAACAAACTGAAAAAGGATGGGATCCTTAACTTTCTTAACCCAGAGTTGCATCTAGCTTATGAATCTTATCTTTGAGAAAAAATGGCCAAGTTATTCTTTGTAGGACATGGAGAAAGAGCCACTGAGTTACTTGCCTTGATACACACTGATGTGTGTAGGTCATTTGATGTACAAGCCAGAGATGGTTACAACTACTTCATGATCTTTACTGATGATCTGTCTAGGTATAGATATGTGTATCTAATGAAACATAAGTCTAAAGCCTTTGAAAAGTTCAAAAAATTCAGAAATGAACTAGAGAAACAAACAGACAAGTTCATTAAGGTTCTTCGATCTGATCGAGGAGGTGAATACCTTAGTCAAAAAATTTTAGGATATCTCAAAGATAATGGTATAGTCTCTCAATGAACTCCTCTTAGAACATCTCAGCTCAATGGGGTATCCAAAAGGAGGAATAGAATCCTATTAGATATAGTCAGGTCCATGATGAGCTTCACTGATCTACCCTTATATCTTTGGAGATATATCTTATGAACTGCCATTCACTTGTTGAATGGGGTTCCATCAAAATCTATTCCTATAACACCTTATGAGATATGGTATGATAAGAAGTCGAGTCTAGATTACCTTAAGATTTGGAGATGTCCAACCTATGTCAAGAGACAGATGGCTGATAAATTAGAGGATAGATCTATAATAGCTCATTTTATAAGGTATTCAAAAGAATCAATGGGATACTACTTCTACTTTCCATAAGATCACAATATGATTGTGAGTTAGAATGCCATATTTCTAGAATAATAGTTTATCTAGGATGGTGGCAGTGGGAGATTAGTTGAGCTCGAAGAGAAGGTCTCTAAAGAGCAAAGAGCTATAGATCTTCAGGAATCTATTATTCATGAGCTAGTAGTTGACATTCCTCTACCATCTCGTACATCTAGCAGAGTCTCCTGACCTTCTAAAAGTTATATGGGTATGCTTACGGAGAAAGTAAAAAAAATATTTCTTATAGGAGATAAGGATCATGGTGATGATCCTAATACCTTTGATGAGATGATATCTGACATCAATTTCGAGAAATGGTTAGATGCAATGAAGTCAAAAATTGATTCGATGCACTCGAATCAAGTATGAACCTTAGTGGATCCACCTGAGGGTATAGTACCCATTGGGTATAAATAGATCTATAAAAAAAATAGATACCAATGGTAAGGTAGAGATTTGTTGGTGCAGAATTCCACCGACGTCGGAGAAGCTGGAGTCAAGGGGATCGTGTCCGCTGTCGGGACCTACAAGAGAAGTCTAAACCAGAGTTGGGGGTGCTCCGACAAGACCCTCCGACGCTCAAGTCAGTACTCTGCCTCAACAAAAATAGAGCACTCGAATGAGATTTTAGCAGAGTTTTGAGATAGAGTTTGGAGCTTAGAGAAGAACGTATCTGGGGGTCCCTTTTTATAGATGGAGAGCATAACTGATTGACAGCGACGTCTGTAACCGCCTGATAGTGGGCTGTTCAGGGCCACGCAGATTTTGTTACAGAGAGTAGTGGCATCAGGGGGCTGTTCAGGGCCACGTGGAGTTTGTTATGAAGAGTGGAGTGGTGTCCGTTGTCGCGACTCGCCAGAGAGTAGTGGGATCGCGTGGAATCTATTATAGAGAGTGGAGTAAGGTAGTGGCCATTGTCGTGACTTGCTAGAGAGTTCGGGCCTGATAGCTGAAGCTCGACTGGGACATCTGATGGAGCTGAATGGCTCTCTATCTCAGCAATCCAGGAGAAGCTCGGATGTTTTCGAGGTTGCTGACGAGCCTATTATTGTCGGATGCCTTTGGCGCTGATTGGGCACTGATGCTATAGGTGGAAGTCATCTGCTGTAGGAGCTTGAATGGAGACTTTCTATTGAAGAAGTCCGGTAAGAGTCCAGTTTCTAGGAGAGCCCATCTGAGATTTGCCTGATGTGGAAGCTCATCTGTAGATTGTCCGTCGGAGAGGTCCGGTTTCATGAGGAATCCAGCAGAAGATCATTCGACAGTGGAGTTCGGATGTTGTTGTGGAGGTTCGTCTGCTGGAGGAGTCTTGAGGACACTGGAAAAGATCGAACATTGGAGGAGTCTGGAATTTAACTCTGTCGTAGAAGTTTGGATGGAGTCCGGCTCTTGTAAGAGTTCAGATAGAGACTTCATATTGTAGAAGCTCGGACGAAGGCCGGCTATCGTGGAAGCTCGGATGGTGACTTCTTATTGTAGAAGTCCCACTGCTGGAGAAGCTCGATCATTGACGAAGTTCGAAAGAGGTTTGGAGTAGAGATCCGGCTAATGGAGTCCATCCGTTGTAGGAGTTCGTCTGTGATCCATCCATTGTAGAAGTTCGGAAGGAGTCCAGCTCTCGTAGGAGCTCGGATGAAGTCCGCTTGCAATAGAAATTCGAGGTAGAAATTCGATTCTTGTAGGAGCTTGGATGAAATCCATGTTGGAGCACGATCCCGGCTCCTCCCACGGACCTTTGGTTCAGCAGAACTAGCAAGGAATAGATCTGGAGTCGTCTGGACACGATCCAAGGCCCTTGACGAAATCAGCCTGGTTGCTGTCTTCTTCATCAGCCTTTCGTTCCAGATGAAGAACATCTCTGAAACTACCTCTAAAAAATCCAAGATCTGGTATCCAACTAGATCAGACCTGGACCAAGGTTTTTTAATTTGTAGATCTTGAATCAGGATGTTCTAGATAGGAAAGAAGATAGATGGAAACAGACCTCACAGATATGTCCTGCTGCAGCCTTTTTGTAGATCTGTTGATGGAGATCTCACCCGTGCCTCAAACGACCTCAGATCAACTCCAGATCTGAGAAAGACTTATACCAACCTCTTCTCAAGAGATTTCAGGTCCTAGACCTAGTGTTTGGGTGCTTGCAAGAGGGGGAGAGCAGATCTGATAGGTGGCTGCAAGGGGGAAGGGGCTAGCACCTCCCTTCCTTTCTTTCCTTTTATGGATTGGCGGCAAGAAACCCTAGGGTTTCTTGCTCCTGGTGCATGGAAGATTGCTGGAGAGAGAGGGAGAAGAGAGAGAGAGAGACTTGGGAGAAAGAGTCATCTATTTTCTTGGCTTGATCAAAACTATACAAGTACATGTATATATAAACACCGGGTCAAGTGACCTAAACCCAAAACTCCCTTGACCAACTCTATGGGAGATTAGGTTAATCCAAGCCCATGTATACCCATGACTCGACCTAATCTCACCTCTCCTGAGCCTAGACCTGGCCCATAAAGAGTTGGTCCCTTGAGGCCCACATAACCTAGACCTCAAGAACCCGAAAGGCCCACAGCCTTTCAACCTAGGGCCCAACTAGCCCTAGAGTCTCCATGAAGCCCTCATGAATGATGGACCTTGGCCTTAGCCTTGGTCCCCTGGGCCTTGGGCACACCACCTGGATCACAACAATCTCCACCTTGATGTCCCAAGGCCTCAACCAGCTCCACTCTGTCCTTGCGACTGTAGACCCATTTGCAGCCAATGGGCCTCTTCTCCTATGGCAACTGCACCAATCGCCACGTCTGGTTCTTGTGGAGAGATTGCATCTCCTTGGACATTGCCTGGACCCATCGCTCACTGTCCTGGCTCTCAATAGCCTCCTGATACGTATATGGGTCTCCATTCGCTGTCACCAGGGCATATGACAGCGTCTCCTCGAAGCCATATCGGTCCGATTGCCTGATGGTCCTCTTGGACTTGTGTAGGGCAACACCGATATCAGTCCTCGGCCAGCTCGCTCCTGCTGGATCTCTCCACCTCGATCATCTATCCGATTCTTCTCCACCTATGGAGACACCTTAGATAGGTTCTCCACCTAAATGTCATGTCCTCCAGTGGTACCTGCAAGAGGAAAAATCAAAGAAGTTAGCTGTCCAGCAGTGCCCTACTGGACCTCTTACTGCTCCTGCTGCTCCTCCATGCCTGCTCGCCTCCGTAGGACTGACTCCTCATCAAAAGTCACATCCCAACTAATGATGACCTTCTTTTCCAAGGGATCCCACAGCCTGTATCCCTTGACTCCTCGCGGATAGCCTAGAAACACCGCCTTGCATGATCTGGCGTCTAGCTTGCTCTGCTCACCAACTCCAATGTGCACATAGGCCGTGCACCCAAATACCCATAGATGGCCCAGCCCAACTGTCCTACCAGACCACACCTCCTATGGAAGCCTGCCATCCAACCTGGTGTGAGGTGATCGATTGACCAAGTAACCCGCTGCATCTACTATGTCAACCCAGAACTCCTTTGGAAGCCCTACCTGCAGCCTCATGCATCGTGCCTTTTCCAAAAGTGTTCTGTTCATCCTCTCGGCCACCCCATTCTACTGTGGAGTCCCCCTAACTGAGAAGTATCTCCTGATCCCACACTCCTCACAGTAGTCCTGGAACTCTCTGCTGGCATACTCCCCACCATTGTCTGACCTCAGACACTTCACGCTCCTCCCCTGCTCCTTCTCCACCTAAGCTCTCCAGATCTTGAACTTGGTGAATACCTCTGACTTCTCTCTCATGAAGTAAATCCAGAGCTTCCTTGAGAAATCATCAATCAAGGTCATGAAGTATCTGGCCCCATTCCTAGCTAAAACTGGGGCTGGTCCCCACACATCCGTGTGTACTAACTCCAGAGGGGCTGCACTCCGGGCTGTACTGATGGTGAACTGAACTCTTCTCTGCTTTTCCATCTGGCAAGGCTCACAGATCTCCCCTGTAGCACCATCCTCCAGATCAGAGATGAGTCCTCTCCTGCTCAACTCCCTCAGCCCTCTGTCACCCATGTGGCCTAGGCGGTAATGCTACATCCTGTAAGCCCCCTGCTGGTCCTATGCTGCAGCTGCTGCATCAGACACTTTGGTCACCACAGATCCCTCCATGCGATAGAGGTTATTGTCCAACCTCCTGCCTCTCATCACTACCATAGCTCCATTGGAGATGTTCAGTACTCCGCTTCTACCCCTACTGCTGAAGCTGTATCCATTGCACTCCAAGTAGCCTAGTGACACTAGATTCTTTTCCAGCTCCGGGATATGCTTTACATTTGTCAATGTCCTCACAATCCCATCAAACATGCTCACCCTGACTGTCCCTATCCCAGCCACCTTGCAAGGATGATTGTCGCCTAGAGTCACTGATCCCTCATCTATCTTGGTGTATGTCGCAAACCAAGACCTGTGTGGTGTGTAGTGATGTGAGCATGCAGAGTCTAGTGTCCACTCCTCTGTGTAATGCCTGTGACCATCTGATACCACAAGTGGATCATCCTCCACCTGCTGCCCAGCAACTGCACTCACTGATTCTGAGCCACTTCTTTCTCCCTTCTTGCTCTTCCATAGTGGACATTCTCGCTTGAAGTGTCGGAACTCGTTGTACTTGAAGCATTTCACCTCTTTCTTTCCCTTCCTGGACTTGGACCGCCCCCTGGACTTGCTTCTGCCTCTGCCTCTACCTGTCCTCTCCCCTACTGCCAAACCCTCCTGGGGAGCCTAATTTCTGATCAATTTTTTCCTCTGCTCATTCGACCTCAGCACCGAGACCATGTCCTCATACTCCAGAGTCTCCTTGCCGTAGAGCAGTGTAGTCACCAAAGAATTATATGATCCGGGCAGCGAACATAGAAGCAATAGAGACTTGTCCTCCTCATCTAGCTTCACCCCGATATTCACCAACTCCGTGCACAACTGGTCGAACCTCTGAATGTGGCCAATCACATCAGATCCCTCCTACATCCGAAGACTGTACAACCTCTTCTTCAGCATCAGCTTGTTGCACATATTCTTCCCCATGTACATGGTGTGCAACTTCGACCAAAGGCCCTTCGGGGTCTTTTCTTCCAGCACCGAATACAACACTGCATCCGCCAAACATCCTCTAATCACCGAGCATACTTTCTTCTCCAACGATGCCCACTGTCTATCTGTCATTCCCTCAGGCTTCTCATTCAAAGCCTGATCCAGATCTGCTTGCACCAGAAGATCCTCCACCCAAATTTTCCACATGAAAAAATTTCTCTTGCCATCAAACTTCTCGAAATCAACCTTCATATTGCTGCCCATAACTGGATCCAAGCCAAACAAGCAATATAAATTCAAGAAGTGTAGAATATACCTTGATGGTACCTTACTGAAAATTTTCAGCACCTGGGATCTTCAAATTCTCGCACTTGGAACTGCTTCCTCACCACCGTAGCTCTGATACCAACTATTGAAGCATGATCCCGACTCTTCCCACAGACCTTTGGTGCAGTGAAACCAGCAACGAATAGATCTGGAGTCATCCGAACACGATCCAAGGCCCTTGACGAAATCAGCCTGGTTGCTGTCTTCTTCGTCAGCCTTTCGTTCCAGATGAAGAACGCCACTGAAACTACCTCTAAAAAATTCAAGATCTAGTACCCAACCAGATCAGACCTGGACCGAGGTCCTTCAATTGTAGATCTTAAATCGGGGTATTCTAGATAGGGAAGAAGATAGATGAAAATAGACCTCGCAGATCTGTCCTGCTGCAGCCTTTTTGTAGATCTGTTGATGGAGATCTCACCCGTGCCTCAAACGATCTCAGATCAACTCTAGATCTGAGAGGAACTTGTACCAACCTCTTCTCAAGAGATTCCAGATCCTAGACCTGGTGTTTGGATGCCTGCAAGAGGGGGAGAGTAGATCTGGTAGGTGGCTGCAAGGGGGAAGGGGCTAGCGCCTCCCTTCCTTTCTTTCCTTTTATGGACTGGCGGCAAGAAACCCTAGGGTTTCTTGCTCCTGGTGCATGGAAGATTGCTGGAGAGAGAGGGAGAAGAGAGAGAGAGACTTGAGAGAAAGAGTCATCTATTTTTTTGGCTTGATCAAAACTATACAAGTACATGTATATATAAACACCGGGTCAAGCGACCCAAACCCAAAACTCCCTTGACCAACTCTATGGGAGATTAGGTTAATCCAAGCCCATGTACACCCATGACTCGACCAAATCTCACCTCTCCTAGGCCCAGACCTGGCCCATAAAGAGTTGGTCCCTTGAGGCCCATATAACCTAGACCTCAAGAACCCGAATGGCCCACAGCCTTTCAACCTAGGGCCCAACTAGCCCTAAAGTCTCCATGAAGCCCTTATGAATGATAGACCTTGGCCTTAGCCTTGGTCCCCTGGGCCTTGGGCACACCACCTAGATCACAATAATCTCCACCTTGGTGTCCCAAGGCCTCAACCAGCTCCACTCTGTCCTTGCGACTGTAGACCCATTTGCAGCCAATGGGCCTCTTCCCCTGTGGCAACTGCACCAATCGCCACGTCTGGTTCTTGTGGAGAGATTGCATCTCCTCGAATATTGTTTGGACCCACCGCTCTCTGTCCTAGCTCTCAATAGCCTCCTGATACGTATATGGGTCTCCATTCGCTGTCACCAGGGCATATGACAGCATCTCCTCGAAGCCATATCGGTCTGGTTGCCTGATGGTCCTCTTGGGCTTGTGTAAGGCAACACCGACATCAGTCCTCGGCCCAGCTCGCTCCTACTGGACCTCTCTGCCTCAATCATCCATCCGAGTCTTCTCCACCTGTGGAGACACCTTAGATAGGTTCTCCACCGGAATGTCATGTCCTCCAGTAGTACCTACAAGAGGCAAAATCAAAGAAGTTAGCTATCCAGCAGTGCCCTGCTGGACCTCCTCCTGCTCCTGCTGCTCCTCCGTAGGACTGACTCCTCATCAAAAGTCACATCCCGACTAATGATGATCTTCCTTTTTAAGGGATCCCATAGCCTGTATCCCTTGACTCCTCGCAGATAGCCTAGAAACATTGCCTTGCATGATCTAGCGTCTAGCTTGCTCCGCTCACCAGCTCCAATGTGCACATAGGCCGTGCACCCAAATACCCATAGATGGCCCAGCCCAACTATCCTCCCAGACCACACCTCCTCTAGAAGCCTGCCATCCAACCTGGTGTGAGGTGACCGATTGACCAAGTAACCCGCTGCGTCTACTGTGTCAACCCAGAACTCCTTTGGAAGCCCTGCCTGCAACCTCATGCATCGTGCCTTTTCCAAAAGTGTTCTGTTCATCCTCTCGGCCACCCCATTCTGCTGTGGAGTCCCCCTAACTGAGAAGTGTCACTTGATCCCACACTCCTCACAGTAGTCCTAGAACTCTCTGCTGGTGTACTCCCCATCATTGTCTGACCTCAGACACTTCACGCTCCTCCCCTGCTCCTTCTCCACCTAAGCTCTCCAGATCTTGAACTTGGTGAATACCTCTGACTTCTCTCTCATGAAGTAAATCCAGAGCTTCCTTGAGAAATCATCAATCAAGGTCATGAAGTATCTGGCCCCATTCCTGGCTAAAACTGGGGCTGGTCCCCACACATCCGTGTGTACTAACTCCAGAGGGGCTGCACTCCGGGCTGTACTGATGGTGAACTGAACTCTTCTCTGCTTTTCCATCTGGCAAGGCTCACAGATCTCCCCTGTAGCACCATCCTCCAGATCAGAGATGAGTCCTCTCCTGCTCAACTCCCTCAGCCCTCTGTCACCCATGTGGCCTAGATGGTAGTGCCACATCCTGTAAGCCCCCTGCTGGTCCTGTGCTGTAGCTGCTGCATCAGACTCTCCGGTCACCACAGATCCCTCCATGCGATAGAGGTTATTGTCCAACCTCCTACCTCTCATCACTACCTCCATTGGAGATGTTCAGTACTCCGCTTCTAGCCCTACTGCTGAAGCTGTATCCACTGTGCTCCAAGTAGCCTAGTGACACTAGATTCTTTTCCAGCTCCGAGATATGCTTTACATTTGTCAATATCCTCACAATCCCATCAAATATCCTCACCCTGACTGTCCCTATCCCAGCCACCTTGCAAGGATGATTGTCGCCTAGAGTCACTGATCCCTCATCTGTCTTGGTGTATGTCGCAAACCAAGACCTGTGTGGTGTGTAGTGATGTGAGCATGCAGAGTCTAGTGTCCACTCCTCTGTGTAATGCCTATGACCATCTGATACCACAAGTAGATCATCCTCCACCTGCTGCCCAGCAACTGCACTCACTGATTCTGAGCCACTTCTTTCTCCCTTCTTGCTCTTCCATAGTGGACATTCTCACTTGAAGTGCCTGAACTCGTTGCACTTGAAGCATTTCACCTCTTTCTTTTCCTTCCTGGACTTGGACTGCCCCCTGGACTTGCTTCTGCCTCTGCCTCTACCTGTCCTCTCCTCTACTGCCACACCCTCCTGGGGAGTCTGATGTCTGGTCAACTTTTTCCTCTGCTCATTCGACCTCAGCACCGAGACCATGTCCTCATACTCCAGAGTCTCCTTACCGTAGAGCAGTGTAGTCACCAAAGAATCATATGATCCGGACAACGAATATAAAAGCAATAGAGACTTGTCCTCCTCATCCAGCTTCACTCCGATATTCACCAACTCCGTGCACAACTGGTCGAACTTCTGAATGTGGCCAATCACATCAGATCCCTCCTGCATCCAAAGACTGTACAATCTCTTCTTCAGCATCGGCTTGTTGCACATATTCTTCCCCATGTACATGGTGTGCAACTTCGACCAAAGGCCCTTCGGGGTCTTTTCTTCCAGCACCGAATCCAACATCGCATCCGCCAAACATCCTCTGATCACCGAGCATGCTTTTTTTTCCAACGATGCCCACTGTCTATCTGTCATTCCCTCAAGCTTCTCATCCAAAGCCTAATCCAGATCTGCTTGCATCCGAAGATCCTCCACCCAGATTTTTCACATGGAAAAATTCCCCTTGCCATCAAACTTCTCAAAATCAACCTTCATATTGCTGCCCATGACTGGCCAAGCCAAACAAGCAATATAAATTCAAGAAGTGTAGAATATACCTTGATGGTACCTTGCTGAAAATTTTCAGCACTTGGGATCTTCAACTTCTCTCACTTGGAATCGATTCCTCACCACCGTAGCTCTGATACCAACTGTTGGAGCATGATTCTGGCTCCTCCCATGGACTTTTGGTGTAGCAGAACCAGCAACGAATAGATCTGGAGTCGTCTGGACATGATCCAAGGCCCTTGACGAAATCAGCCTGGTTGCTGTCTTCTTCGTCAGCCTTTCGTTTCAGATGAAGAACACCTCTGAAACTATCTCTAAAAAATCCAAGATCTGGTACCCAACCAGATCAGACCTGGATCAAGGTCCTCCAATTTGTAGATCTCAAATCAGGATATTCTAGATGGGGAAGAAGATAGATGGAAACAGACCTCGCAGATCTGTCCCGCTACAGCCTTTTTGTAGATCTGTTGATGGAGATCTCACCCACGCCTCAAACGACTTCAGATCAACTCCAGATCTGAGAGAGACTTGTACCAACCTCTTCTCAAGAGATTTCAGGTTTTGGACCTGGTATTTGGGTCTCTGCAAGAGGGGGAGAGCAGATCTGGTAGGCGGCTGCAAGGGGGAAGGGGCTAGCGCCTCCCTTCCTTTCTTTCCTTTTATGGACTGGCGGCAAGAAAATATTGGGAAATGTGTCCCAAAAAGTCAATCATCAAGCTGTTGACGGTTGAGCAACCAAGTATTATAATTAATTTATTAATAAATAAAATATATTTGGCATTTTCATCATAAGCTTTCATCTTCTAATGAACTCCGTTGTTATGATAAAGTCCTTAGGACTATTTAGATTCGATAAAGAGAGGATTTATCGATTAGTCATTAAAACTGTTCACGACCAAATGATAAGCTGTTAATAAGGACGACAGCTTCTATCGAGCATAGGTCGCTGTAGGCCATATGGGTTGGTTGTCCTCTTAACCAAGGAGTGTGGAGACACTGGTATGGCATACAGGTGAGATGTAAGGGTACATCATCATTGAACGTGACCAACTTCAGAGTATTCTATTGTCAAGAATGTCTCTGATGGGATATAGGTATAAGTGTCCCTTAGACTTGAGATCGCCTCAGTGACTTGCAAGCAACTCACTGTGCTTTGGTACTGGACTAACTGAATTTCTAATTCAGGGACGGAAGGCTTCTGGGCATAATCAAGTACTTGCGAAGTCAGAGTGTGATCGAGATGGGATTGACCACTCCAAGAGTTGGAGAAGAATGAGTCGCTGTATTTCAATTTAGCAAAACCTTGGCCAAGATAATCCATCAGATGGATTTGATATTTTAAAATACAATGTGGACAACCTGATCAGAGTTGACAGTTAAACTCTGGGGTATCCTATGATCATTTTGGTCAAAGGGATGAATTATATGAAAACTATATCCGCATGGGTTCTAAGGATGTTGTTCTACACATTCGACCTATCCGGTCGTCAGGTACCATTGCTAGATGGTCACTTCGATTGGTACAAAAATTTATTCCTGTGCTACCGGCTTAGGTTCGGACCTATGAGGTCACACACATTAGAGTTCATGATCTGATTGGATGGTTGATCAATGATTAAGAATCGTTCTAGGGTTAAATGATCAATACGATTGACATTTAACCCAGTGCAAGTATTATAGGAGGATCGATTAGCAATTCGATTGCTAATTGACTTAATTTGATTAAGCCATTGGGCTGAGATTAAGTCTAATTAAATATGATTTAATTAGATTTATTTTGGGCTTGATTGGATCCAGTCCAATTGGTTTATTGGATAAGCCAAGTGCAAAAAAAAATTAGTCCTAATTCAACTAGGACTTGGATCAATCTAATTTCTAATTTGATTAGAAAATTAAATCAGATTTAAATCTAATTTAATCTGATTAAATTAGGTTCTTAATTGGGTTAAGACCTATTTTAATTAGGTTGATCTAATTTTGGTTTGATTTGGTTTGAAAAATCAAATTAAAACAAGTCATAAGATAGAATCCTAGTAAGACTAGGATTCCACCTTGCGCCACATAAGCCTTCCCCACGCCCTCTCTCTTATTCAACGCCAATCTCCACTTATTTTGTGCAACAAAAGCCCTCTCCCAGGTCTCTCCCATATTCACAAAAGGTTTCCTCTCTTCTTTCTTACGTGGAAGGTGGTTTGGATCAAATCAAAAAGGAATAAGTTTGGATTTTGAATTCTATGAGATAGAGTTTTAGAAATCCAAAACTCTTTCAATTTTGCACCAAATTTATCCAAATTCTTTTTAGAATTTTTATAACTTTTCAGGGTACACATTGTGAATCCTTTGCTGGTGATCTATGCATGAAAATATGGAGGAGGTGCTCAAGAGATGGGCGCCCCTTAACTTGCCATGTTTGGATAAGCCTTGACTAGGTATTTGACCTAGACAAGGACTCTATCATATCTCTCTATATAAAATGATTTTCTTTATGAAATTTTATGAAATGATAGAGATTTGAGAGTCCTTTGTGCCATCCAAAAATTAGAGAGAAAGACCTTTGGGTCGTGGAGATATAAAAGATGCAAGTTAGGGTGTCTAGAAAGAAAAACGTGAAGAAGAAGAGGGTCTTCTTCTAGGGTTTTTTGTTTTCATATCTTTCCTCCCTCCATCTTGAGTTTCCTGAGAGCATCTCAGATCTGAAACTCCTCCTTTTACTTTTCATCTTTGGAAGAGTCCAAATCAAGAAGAAGAAGGCACCTGATCAACCATCAAAGAAGGATCAGCGCAGTACTAGCATACTGTGCTGATTTTCTGAAGTAGAACTTCTGATCGAGATTCGTGGGCTTGTGTGGACGACTCCTAGAGGCCGGATGCATGTGCAGCTTGCAACATCATCCTTAAGCCTGGATCAGCAAGGTTAGAGTGTCTAACTTGCAAGGTAATAGATCTGATCTATTATTTAATACATACATTAGATGTGGTATAGAAACATGTTGATATGATCAACATGTAGTTCATGCTATATTTATATATTTTAATTTCTAATTTAATGCTATATAATAATCATGTAATAGGATCTTAAATCTAGAGATTTTTTAGTTTTAAAAAATAAATTTTAATTTATTTTAATCTTCCGCTGTATGATCTTGAAAAGGTTTCAAGATCTAACCCTGAAACCCTAGATCTGGTTCCTACAATTGGTATCAGAGCCTAGGTTCTTTATTACATGATTATTTATACATGCTTAGATTATTTCTTAGATTAGATCTTATTTATAATCTGATTATTAAATCTGAAATTAAAATTTTAGATCAATCACAAACTGCAAGGTTGTCCTGCTGTAAGGTTTACCCCTTACAGTGCAAAGGTTGTCCTAGTTTGTGTAGATCTAGCTTTAATCATAAATTTGTTAGATATGATCTAGATTAAATTTATGATTTATTAGATTTAAAAGATATTTAAATCTGAAATAAAATCTCTTTGTTAATAATTTTTGTGCAAAGAAATTGTTTAAAGTTGAAATTGTTTCAATTACATGAACCTGTTTAGATTAGATCTAAAGTAGTTTCATGTTTATTTCACTTGTATCTTGATTATGAATCAAACATGCAATATGGTTGGTAGAATCATATTGTAAAATTATTTTACAAATATGAAAATTATTTTTTGAAAAGCCGAACCCAACCCTCAGCCCAAAACTTAATTAAGAATTAAGAAGTTGTTTGATTAGGTTCGAGGATTGTGAATTGAAGAACCTAAGACACAAATCATAACACATTGGGTTAATGGGTTAGTGGGAATTAGATCCATTAATTGGGTTAGACCTATGGTTAGATTAAAGATGGACTTAATTAGAGAATTGACTAAATCTAATCAATTGTTGTCTTAGATTAGGTCAAGGATTCTCTAGATCAATTATAATAGTTGTAGTTGGTCAAGTCCATGTCTTTAATGAAAACCAAATAGACTTGATTCTTGGATAAGTGGTCTAGCACGAACTATTAGGTTGATCTAATCGAAACTAATTAAACCAGTTGGTGTCTAAGGTAAACCAGACCGGTGGTTTTTAATTGGGAGCCTGCTTATCTGGCCATTTCTGATGGTGTCTAAGGCAAGCTTTGGCAGATCCTCCCACTGATCGAACTTACCTGGCCTCTTAGTGAAATTATGTTTTGATCGGATCACTTGACTATTCGAGCTGACCCATGTCAGCTAGGTAAATCAGTGTGACTGATTTAGGTGCTCCTAGACCAGCCCTTTTAATGGTCTCCCTTAAGCTAACTTGGTGAAGCCAGTGGGAGGATCATGATAAGCTGGTTCATCTGACCTCATCCTCTAAATTATTTAAATCCTCTAAAATTATTAGGTCCTTAAAATGACAAAGTTATAGAGATAACTGAGTCATAGCCTCCCATTAAGGTGTTTGATAATGAGTCCATTAATTCAATAATCATTGCAGACCCAAAGGCCTGGTGCTTGTTGACTAATGGAATTATCACTCATCATATGATGACTTGGAAGTGTCTCTCTAATGGTGGTTAGGTGAGCCAACTAAAGTTGGGCTTAATCATTCGTTGGTTAGATACACCAAGTATGATCATGTTAATGGTTGGACCTAATCGGATCCTTACAGTGGAGGCCAAAGCCTATTGATTAGGTTTCTGGGGAAAAATTAATATTACTAAAAATTATTTAGAGAAATAATTGGTTATGAACCTACCCTTAGATGTACATGGGTTGGCCAACCAAAGTTGGGCTTGTGTGCAGTCTAAGTGGATTCTAGTACCCACTAAAGAATTAGGGTAATTCCTCGAGTTGGAGGTAGAGGCTACCAATTCGAATAAAATAGTGAGAGAAACCTTTTGATTAAAGTCCAAATCCTTAGGTTTAATGAATCAATTACTAATTAGGTTATGGTTCTCCTTTGTGCAAATATAGCCACTCCCTATCGCTCCGATCATTATTGGACAATGATAAGTTGGTGGGACCCAACTTTGATAGCTGGTATCGAAAGTTGAAGATAGTCCTGGAGCATGAATGGATCCTATATGTGATAATGGATCCTGCACCTGAGGAGCCAGCTGCCAATGCACGTGGAACAATCAGAGACACTTACCAGAGGTGGCTCAGTGATTGGACCACGGTGCGCTGTATCATGCTGGCTACCATGAGCGATGAGTTCAGTCACAGATTCGAGATGGCTCAGCCAAAGAACATGCTTCAAGTGTTGGAGGATGCCTTTGGCACACCCGATGACGTAGAGAGGCACAAGACTAGTTGTGCCATCTTCAATGCCAAAATGCGGGATGGTGCCTCTGTCACTGATCATGTATTGTACATGATCGAGCTGATGGAATGATTGAGCAAGCTCGACTTTTTCTTGCATGAGCAGCTTGGGAAAGATGCAATACTGAACTCACTGCCCAAGTCTTATCTCCCATTCCTCACTCATTATAGAATGACAAAGCCTGAAGAGAACTACCACGGGTTACTGGGGTTGCTTCAAAACTTTGAGAAGGATCACCAACTTCACAAGGAGTCGGTGAACTTAGTGGAAGGTTCGTCTTCTGGTTCTCGACCTTTTAAGAAAGGGAAGAAGAACAAGAAGAAGAAAGTGAAGAAGGTGCAAGTTCAGGCTGGGACATCAGTGCAGAGCCAGACCAAAAAGATCAAGCCTGATAAGAGTCTATTCTACTGGCAAGCACCCTAGATTAGATAGTGTGTCAGATATCTACTTATAGCATTAGAGGCTAGGTCATATAAACAAAAACAGAATAAACAGGTTGACTCAAGAGGGAATCCTCGAAGTCAGTGATTGTGAATCACTTCCAACCTGTGAGTCCTGTCTTCTTGGTAAAATGATCAAGTCACCTTTTACTGGAAAAGGTGAGAGAGCTACTAAGCTCTTGGGCCTAGTACATACTGATGTATGCGGGCCCATGAGCACCAGTGCTAGAGGTGGATATTTCTACTTCATAATTTTCACGGATGACCTATCCCGATATGGATATGTCTATCTGATGAAACATAAGTCGGATTCATTTGAAATGTTTAAATGATTCCGAAGTGAAGTAGAAAAATAAACTGAGAAGAGTATTAAAACTCTTCAATCTGATCGAAGAGGAGAATACCTTTCTAGTGAATTTCTCACATATCTAGGAGAGAATGGGATTCTCTCCCAATGGACTCCTCCAAGAATACCACAGCATAATGGTGTGTTTGAAAGGAGGAATCAGACTCTGTTAGACATGGTCCGATCCATGATGGGTTTGCTAGCTTGCCGATATTCTTCTGGGGATATGCACTCGAATCGGCCTGTTATCTGTTAAATAAGGTTCCAAGTAAGTCTGTAATTAAGACTCCATATGAGATATAGACGAAACGTAAGCCAGCACTTTCACACCTTAGGGTCTGGGGGTGCCCGACCTATGTCAAACGATTAGTCACAGACAAACTTGGACCTAGGTCTGACAAATGCTCATTCATAGGGTACCCCAAAGAGATAAAAGGATATTTTTTCTACCATGCTGATGAACAAAAGGTGTTCGTCAGTCTTAAGGCAATCTTTTTAGAAAAAGAGTTCCTTGGTGAAGGAACCGTTGCCTCTAAGGTTGAACTTGATGAAGTTCAACAGGTAGAAGGACCGACACCAATAGCTGAACCTGAGTCGGATATGATTAGATCAGATCTGGAGCCCAATATACCTGCACCATTAAGGCGATCTGGTAGAGTACCACGTCAGCCGGACAGATACTACGGTTTCTTGGTCCGGGATGGTGATCCCATCGAATTTGATGAGAATAATGAGGATCCGATCACCTATATGGATGCAATGCAGAGACCTAATTCTGAGAAATGGCTTGAAGCCATGAAATCCAAAATGGAGTTCATGAAGGTCAACGATGTATAGACATTGGTTGACCCACCTGAAGGGGTTAAACCCATTGGGTGTAAATGGGTCTTCAAAAGGAAGAGGGGCACAGACAGAAAGGTGGAGACCTATAAAGCCCGTCTGGTCGCCAAGGGGTATCGTCAACGTTATGGTATTGACTATGACGAGACGTTTTCCCCTGTGGCAATGCTCAAATTCATTCGGATAATGCTTGCAATAGCTGTCCATCTGGATTATGAGATCTGGCAGATGGATGTAAAGACAGCTTTCCTGAATGGAGAGCTGACTGAAGAGGTGTATATGATACAACCTGAGGGATTTACATCCACAGATGAGTCCAAGGTGTGCAAGCTTCAGAGATCCATTTATGGACTGAAGCAAGCTTCTCAGAATTGGAACATGCATTTTGATAAGGTGATCAAAACGTATGGCTTCATTAAGAATGGAGAAGAGCCCTGCATCTATAAATGGGCAAATGGTCCAGTTGTGGTATTCCTTGTCTTGTACGTGGATGACATTGTCTTGTACGTGGATGACATTCTCTTAATCGGGAATGACATCCCCGCACTACAGGGAATAAAAGTTTGGTTGTCATCACAGTTCTCCATGAAGGACTTGGGTGAAGCATCCTACATCCTAGGGATGAAGATCTATAGGGATAGATCTAAAAGGATGCTTGGGTTATCCTAGTCCATATACATAGACATTGTGCTGAAGAGGTTCAGCATGGAGAATTTCAAGAAGGGCTATCTACCGATAGGCCATGGAATTTTTCTCTCTAAGAAGGATTATCCGATAACTCCTGAAGAGAGAGAGCGTATGAGTAGAGTCCCATATGCTTCAGCCGTGGGATCTATCATGTACGCCATGACATGTACAAGACCAGATGTGGCATACTCACTAGGAGTAGTGAGTAGATACCAATCTGATCCTGAAAAAAATCACTGGAAAGTGGTTAAAGCCATCCTTAAGTATTTGAGAAATACTAAGGACCAATGGTTAGTTTATGGCAAGTCAGATCTAAAACTTGTGGGGTTCACAGACTCTAGCTTCCAATCTGACCATGATGACAGCAGGAGCATGTCAGGTTATATCTTTACTCTGAATGGTGGAGCCATCTGCTGGAAGAGTTTCAAGCAGCATACTGTGGCGGACTTTGTTTGTGAAGTGGAGTACATCGCAGCATTGGATGCTACAAAGGACGCAGTGTGGCTGAGAAAATTCATCACTGAGCTCGGAGTAGCACCCTCCCTCGATGGTCCAATCCTGCTCTACTGTGACAGCACTGGTGCCATAGCTCAGGCGAAGGAACCCAAAGCACATCAGCGGACAAAGCACATCTTGCACCGCTTCCACCTGATCTGAGAGATCGTGGATCGAGGTGACGTCGACCTTTAGAAGATCAACGGAAAGGAGAACCTAGCCGACCCCTTCACTAAAGCCCTGGCGATAAAGGAGTTCGACAACTACAAGTCGAAGATGGGTATTAGATACTGTGCCGAGTGGCTTTAAGACAAGTGGGAGTTGTTGGAAAATGTGTCCCAAAATACCAATCATCAAGCTGTTAACGGTTGAGTAACCAAGTATTGTAATTGATTTGTTAATAAATAAAATATATTTGGTATTTTCATCATAAGCTTTCATCTTCTAATGAACTTCATTGTTATGATGAAGTCCTTAGGACTATTTAGATTCGATAAAGAGAGGATTTATCGATTAGTCCTTAAAACTGTTCACGACCAAATGATAAGCTGTTAATAAGGAGGACAGCTTCTATCAAGCATAGGTCGCTGTAGGCCATATGGGTTGGTTGTCCTCTTAACCAAGGAGTGTGGAGACACTGGTATAGCATACAGGTGAGATGTAAGGGTACATCATCATTGAACGTGACCAACTCCAGAGCATTCTACTATCGAGAATGTCTCTGATGGGATATACGTATAAGTGTCCCTTAGACTTGAGATCGCCTCAGTGACTTGCAAGCAACTCACTATGCTTTGGTACTGGACTAACTGAATTTCTAATTCAGGGACGGAAGGCTTCTGGGCACAATCAAGTACTTGCGAAGTCAGAGTGTGATCGAGATGGGATTGACCACTCCAAGAGTTGGAGAAGAATGAGTCGCTGTATTTCAATTTAGCAAAACCTTGGCCAGGGTAATCCATCAGATGGATTTGATATTTTGAAATACAATATGGACAACCTGATCAGAGTTGATAGTTAAACTCTGGGGTGTCCTATGATCATTTTGGTCAAGGGGATGAATTATATGAAAACTATATCCGCATGGGTTCTAAGGATGTTGTTCTACACATTCGACCTATCCGATCGTCGGGTACCATTGCTAGATGGTCACTTTGATTGGTACAGAAATTTATTCATGTGCTACCAGCTTAGGTTCGGATCTATGAGGTCACACACATTAGAGTTCATGATCCGATCGGATGGTTGATCAACGATTAAGAATCATTCTAGGGTTAAATGATCAATACGATTGACATTTAACCCAGTGCAAGTATTGCAGGAGGATCGATTAGCAATTCGATTGCTAATTGACTTAATTTGATTAAGACATTGGGCTGAGATTAAGTCTAATTAAATATAATTTAATTAGATTTATTTTGGGCTTAATTGGATCAAGTCCAATTGGTTTATTGGATAAGCCAAGTGCAAGGAAAAATTAGTCCTAGTTCAACTAGGACTTGGATCAATCTAATTTCTAATTTGATTAGAAAATTAAATCAGATTTAAATCTAATTTAATCTGATTAAATTAGGTTCTTAATTGGGTTAAGACCTATTTTAATTAGGTTGATCTAATTTTGATTTGATTTAGTTTGAGAAACCAAATTAAAATAAGTCATAAGATAGAATCCTAGTAAGACTAGGATTCCACCTTGCGCCACATAAGCCTTCCCCACGCCCTCTCTCTTATTCAATGCCAATCTCTACTTATTTTATGTGACAAAAGCCCTCTCCCAGATCTCTCCCATGTTCACAAAAGGTTTCCTCTCTTCTTTCTTACATGGAAGGTGGTTTGGATCAAATCAAAAAGGAATAAGTTTGGATTTTGAATTCTATGAAATAGAGTTTTAGAAATCCAAAACTCTTTCAATTTTGCACCAAATTTATCCAAATTTTTTTTGAAACTTTTGTGGATTTTTAGGGTACACATTGTACACCCTTTGCTGGTAATCCATATATGAAAATATGGAGGAGGTGCTCAAGAGTTGGGCGCCTCTTAACTTGCCATGTTTGGATAAGCCTTGACTAGGTATTTGACCTAGACAATGACTCTATCATATCTCTCTGTATAAAATGAGTTTCTTTGTGAAATTTTATGAGAAGATAGAGATTTGAGAGGCCATTGTGACATCCAAAAATCAGAGAGAAAGAACTTTGGGTTGTGCAGATATAAAAGATGCAAGTAAGGGTGTCTAGAGAGAAAAATGTAAAGAAGAAGAGGGTCTTCTTCTAGGGTTTTTTGTTTTCATATCTTTCCTCCCTCCATCTTGAGTTTCCTGAGAGCGTCTCAGATCTGAAACTCCTCCTTTTACTTTTCATCTTTGGAAAAGTCCAAATCAAGAAGAAAGAGGCACCTGATCAACCATCAAAGAAGGATCAGCGCAGTATTAGCATACTGTGCTGATTTCCTGAAGTAAGACTTCTGATCGAGATTCGTGGGCTCGTGTGGATGACTCCTAGAGGCCGGATGCATGTGCGGCTTGCAATATCATCCTTAAGCCCAGATCAGCGAGGTTAGAGTGTCTAACTTGCAAGGTAATAGATCTGATCTATTGTTTAATACATACATTAGATGTGGTATAGAAATATGTTGATATGATCAACATGTAGTTCATGCTATATTTATATATTTTAATTTTTAATTTAATGCTATATAATAATCATATAATAGGATCTTAGATCTAGGGATTCTCTAGTTTTAAAAAATAAATTTTGATTTATTTTAATCTTCCACTGTATGATCTTGAAAAGGTATCAAGATCTAACCCTGAAACCCTAGATCTGGTTCCTACAGAAACCCTAGGGTTTCTTGCTCCTGGTGCGTGGAAGATTGTTGGAGAGAGAGGGAGAAGAGAGAGAGACTTGAGAGAAAGAGTCATCTATTTTCTTGGCTTGATCAAAACTATACAAGTACATGTATATATAAACACCGGGTCAAGTGACCCAAACCCAAAACTCCCTTGACCAACTCTATAGGAGATTAGATTAATCCAAGCCCATGTACACCCATGACTCGACCTAATCTCACCTCTCCTAGGCTCAGACCTGGCCCATAAAGAGTTGGTCCCTTGAGGCCCACATAACCTAGACCTCAAGAACCCGAAAGGCCCACAGCCTTTCAACCTAGGGCCCAACTAGCCCTAGAGTCTCCATGAAGCCCTCATGAATGATGGACCTTGGCCTTAGCCTTGGTTTCCTGGGCCTTGGGCACACCACCTGGATCACAACAATCCGGAAGGTGATCGATCACTGTAGAAACCCGGATGGGGTCTGGCTACTGTAGAAGTCCCACTGTTGGAGAAGCTCGGACATCGACGAAGTTCGGAAGAAGTTCGGTTGGGATCCAACTCTTGTAGATGCTCGGACGGTCGAAGGAGTTCAGAGAGAGACACTGCATAAGGTCGGAAACCCGAAGAGCCTAGGGAGGGTCAGCCTTTTATGAACTTCGGCTGGGGGTATTTTATACTCAACACCAGTCCTCCTACTTTCGAGTTCAGGTTTCGAATGAAGAAAGTATAGAAAAATTTTCACAGCCGAAGTTACCTCCCTCATTTTTTGTACTTGGTTGTTTCCAGATATTTTGGCATTTGGTACGCTAGTGCTGGAGCCTTTTCAAATCGAGGTGATCCAAAATGATTTTTTTGAAATTTCTGCTGGAGCATTGCTCTAGGTACGGTGCAATAATGATTCTATCAGCTGTCAGCCAGTTTCAGCCGCCTGTCATGACGAGTGGGACACATGACGGTTGTAGATCGGTCAGAGGAGATCCGCAATCATCACTGTGCCGGACCTCATCGCTTATTTAAACCCGCCTCCCTCCTTCAGGGGTCTCACTTTGCCTGAAAGCTTCTTCTGTCCCTCCTTCTTCATGAGAGTTCTATTATTCCCCATTGTCCTTCTCGATCTTAGGCGTTCTTCGAGTCGTCTCCATCTCTGCATCTCTGTATCTTTCGAACCAGCCTAGGTTAGTTCTAGAACTCTCCTCTTGTATTTTTTCTTTCTGTTCTTCTTTCATTTTTCTTCCTTTACATTCTGCCTGTTCGATTTTCCGCGAGCATCCTGTTTCTTATTTTTTCTAATTTTTTTAGGATTTTTAAGGTTTTTACTTGATTCAAAATATCCTCCAACACTTCCTCCTCTAGCAGTTCTAGGAGTTCGTCGGTTCCAGCCTCCCAAAATTTTAGTTCTGTAGATAAACCTCATCCGATCTTTGTACCAGACAGCATCCCTAACTCTATGACTCCAGAGGAACTCTCACTGATTAGGATTCAGTATGGGGTTCCTCCAAAGTATGACCTGGAGCTTTCTGGGCCGACTGGCTGGGCTAGCGCCCCTCCCCCCGGCTGCTTCTGTTTATACCAAGAAGCTTTTCACATCGGACTTCGACTTCCACTTCCACCTTTTGTTATTGCTCTCTTTCGCTTCTTAAATATTTCTTCAGTTTTTGTAGCACCGAACTCCTTTAGATTTCTGATAGGATTTCTTTCCCTCTGTAGTTTAGCTGAAGTTCGGCCAACCCTTTCTTTGTTTAAAATTTTTTATACCTTCAAGCATCATCCCTCGATAAAAAACTGATGGTACTTCTCTCCTTAGTTCAATAGAAAGGGGTTGCTGAAAGGTGCCCCATCTTCTATCCATAACTGGAAGAAGAGGTACTTCTACGTCCGATGCCCGACCTTGGAGTTGGGGTTGCCTCCCTGGGGCTCCCTGAGGGATTCTGTCTGTCAGGCTTCTAGCCTGCGACAGGACAACCTTGAAGCCTCCAATAAACTCGAGGCCTATCCAGCCCCTCTTCTCTCCAACCTCCTGAAGGAACAACTCTTATTCAACATCGGCCTAAGCCCTCTCAACTCCGTCGGTATTGATATATATATATATATATACATTTTTTTTTCTTTGTCGTTCGCTGCTTCTCCTTTCTTCTTATTCTTTTGTTAAGCTGTGTCGATCCTCATTCACTGCAGATATGGATGCTGACGCAGCTCGAATGCTAGCCCAGGATCTCAAGACCCATAAAAGAAAAGGTGCAGCATCCTCAGAGGCAGCGAAGAGGGCAAGGGCAGAAGAGGCCAGTCCGACCGTGCCTGCTCAGATGGCCGTTGCTGTCGATGCTTCCTCCGACGTCGAGCCCGCAGTCCCCCGGGCCTCTTTAAAGAGCCCCCCAACCGAGGTTCCTACTCCAGAGGCCCAGTTCGAGGAGGCATCGGGGGCCGAACGGAGAAGAAGGAAGAAGACATTGGCCCGCAAGAGCCGCAGTAGCAAGGCTGCTATCGAGGAGGCCGATGGCTCCAAAGAAGATCCGAAGGAAAATTCCTTCAACAATAGGGATATAATAAAGAGATTGGTCACGGGTGCATCCTGCCCAAGGTCGTCCACAGGACCGTTCACGTCGATTCTGAGCAGCGGGTCTGGGATTCTCTGGGGTCCTTTCTTGAGGTAGGTCAATTTACTCCTTTCTTCTTCTCACCTCTTTGCTTAGCTTATTTCTTAGTTTTTATATTGACTCCCTGGCCGCTCCTGTATATTGGACACCAGCTCATCGCCAATATCGAGGTGATGAACAGTGCTAGGAAGGAGGCCGCCCAAGCGGAGGAGGTCGCCTGGCCGAGGCCGCCCAAGCGGAGGAGGTCGCCTGGCCGAGGCCGCCTGCTTCAAGGAGAAGATCATTGAAGTCGCGAGTCTCCAAGAGGCACTGGAGAAGGAGGAGCATACCTCGACAGACTTGAGGGCCACCTTGGAGGAAAAAAGAAAGAAAGCAGAGGTCGAGGTCTCTAAGTTGAAGGTGCAGATCCCGACCCTGATCTCGGAGGCAATGGTTCGGGCAGTGGAGGAGTTCAAAACCTCCTTCGAGATGAGGGATCTGAAAGTCGAGTTCGGCCAGGCTACCTTCATCAAGGGCTTTAAGCTCTGCCAAGAGAAGGTGGTCAGAAAGTTTTTCGAGCTGGACCTCGGCTTCCTGGATGAGGCATCCGATGATGAAGTCGGGCCTTCTAAAGCTGCTGCCAGTCTTCCTCCAGTCGAGACTTCCTCGACTGCCGCAACTGCCGCGACCGACCTTTCGGGG
The DNA here is from genome assembly GCF_000442705.2 of Elaeis guineensis. Lineage (NCBI taxonomy): Eukaryota > Viridiplantae > Streptophyta > Magnoliopsida > Arecales > Arecaceae > Elaeis > Elaeis guineensis. Next base: position 56,547,572 of record NC_026002.2, on the reverse strand, counting down.
GTGCCGAGCCCCCCCACTTCTACCCTAGAGGTCCGAAACCTCTAATTTTGTATTCTCTCTTTTTTTTTGTTGTAATTTTTTCTCATTCTCTTGTACTTAAGAACTATTTAATCAATAAAATCGGATTCTTCTTTATAGAGGGCTCCTCTTTTTTACTCTGCATTCTTTTTCTTTCCTTTAGTTTTCTAGTACTGATTTGTGTTGTGGCGCTCTTATCTTCCAACGATAGTGCCCCACCGAAGCTTTTCCCCTACCATAGGAGATTCCTCTGAAGTCAATGGTCCGGGACCTCAGAAGGAAAGTTCATCACTTGATGAAGAGATCAAAGAAGCTGGATGATGAACTTCACCGACTGAGGAAGAGCCATTCGGAAGTCACTGCGGAGGCTGCTCACTTTCGGGACCTCCATAAAAAGGGTTTCATAGACTACATCCGGAGGAAGGCTGACTTCGTGAAGGAGCTTGAGGAACTCCAAAAATCTGCCAGCGATCGATCTTGGACTCAGGCTTCCAAGATCAGCTCCCTTAAGGTCGAGCTGGCGGCTGCACGGGAGAAGATTAGCCAGTTGGAAGGGAGCTCGTCCTGGATCACAACTCAGGCCGACCGCGATCAAGATTGGTCGAAGAAATTCTCTGACCTTCAGAAGCAGCTGCAGGATGTCGAGGCGAACTACAATGCCTACCGAGTTGGCTGGTGCAGGCAAGTAGACGACTACCGAAGGAAGCTCAAGATGGCGACCGACGAGGTTACCCACCTTCAGAGGCAGTTATCTGAGAGAGTCCAGGCCGTCTCTGCATAAGGCTCCGACGAGCTCCGTTCCTTAAGGGGGACCATGGAAGAACTGTCCGTGGCCCTTAGGCAGGAGAAGGCCGAACTACAGCGGCTGAAGATTCAGCTGGCCTACGAGCAGCAGGCGGTCAAGGATGCCGAGGCGAAGTCTGAAGTTCTGAGAAAGAAGCTTCGGGAGTCGGAGGGCGAGAGTCGGTGGTTCCACCAAATGTATCGAGAGACGCTGTTAAGAAAGAAAGAACTGAAAGAAGAAGTTAAAAACTTAAAGCAATCCTCGATGATGGCTGGAATCGAGAGTTCGAAATTTGAAGAAGCCGAGCTTCCTTAAAGCTTCTTTATCTTTTATTCTATGTATTCTTTCCTTTTCTTGTCATTTTTCTTTTTGGCCTTCAAAGGCTTTGTAATGTATACTTCTCTAATGAAATGAAAAGAAAATTTTTCATTACCTTGTCCATTCTTGCATTAAGTTATCGTTTACCAAACTTTTTTTGTCTTTTGTCTTGCATGATGTCGACGTTGTTTGAAGGTTTCCGATCATCGCCATATTGATTTGCCCCTTTTGTTCATGACAGAAGGTTTTTTCAAGGCCACTCAAGTTTGATGCTTCCTCTCGATGCTCGAGCTTGGGGGCCCGAACTTCTCGTTACCTTGAGGAAGTCGATTTTCTCCTGCCAGTGCTGAGTTCCCTCTTAGAGACTGAGGGTTTTTGACAAGAGTCTCCTCCCTCGGTGAGACGAGGTTCCTTGTATCTTTGATGTAGTTTATTTTTCCCTTATCACTGGTGTGACTCGTCACTTTCCTTTTTTTTCTCTCCCTTTTTTTTTGTGTTCGAGTGAGGGTTTTTCCCTCTGCTCTTAACGGAGTTGTAGTGATGTAGAGGAGTTACTGAGGGGCTTTTTCCTTCATTCGATCTCAAATGACCAGATTTTCATTTGTGTCAGGACGAGGTTCTCCTCCTATTCCTGCCACAATCAATTTCAGCTCATGTTAGGATGAGGTCGGCTGTGGGGGCACGTAAGAACCATTGTAAGGGCCTCTCCCCTCATCCGATCTCTAAATAATCAGGCCTTCGACTTTGCTCATGTTAGGACGAGGTTCTCCTCCTGTTCCTAACATGGCTGTGGGGGCACATAAGGGCCATTGTAAGGGCCTCTCCCCGATCTGATCTTTAAATAATCAGGCCTTCAACTTTGCTCATGTTAGGATGAGGTTCTCCTCTTGTTCCTAACATGGCTGTGGAGGAACATAAGGGCCGTTGTAAGGGCCTCCCCCCCATCCAATCTTTAAATAACTGGGCCTTCGACTTTGCTCATGTTAGGATGAGGTTCTCCTCCTATTTCTAATATGGCTGTGGGGGCACATAAGGGCCATTGTAAGAGCCTCTCTCCCCATCCAATCTTTAAATAATTAGACCTTCAACTTTGCTCGTGTTAGAATGAGGTTCTCCTCCTGTTCTTAACATGGCTGTGGGGGCACATAAGGGCCATTGTAAGGGCCTCTCCCTCCATCCGATCTTTAAATAATCGGGCCTTCGACTTTGCTCATGTTAGGGTGAGGTTCTCCTCCTATTCCTAACATGGCTGTGGGGGCACATAAGGGCCGTTGTAAGGGCCTCTCCCCCCATCCGATCTTTAAATAACTGGACCTTCGACTTTGCTCATGTTAGGATGAGGTTCTCCTCCTGTTCCTAACATGGCTGTGGGGGCACATAAGGGCCATTGTAAGGGCCTCTCCTCCCATTCGATCTTTAAATAATCGAACCTTTGACTTTGCTCATGTTAGGACGAGGTTCTCCACCTGTTCCTAACATGGCTGTGGGGGCACATAAGGGCCGTTGTAAGGGTCTCTCCCCCCATCCGATCTTTAAATAATCGGACCTTCGATTTTGCTCATGTTAGGACGAGGTTCTCCTCCTGTTCCTAACATGACTGTGGGGGCACATAAGGGCCGTTGCAAGGGCCTCTCCCCCCATCCAGTCTTTAAATAATCGGGCCTTCGATTTTGCTCATGTTAGGATGAGGTTCTCCTCATGTTCCTAACATGCTTAGTTTCGATTATCGAAAGGAGCTACTCCCTATCATTACGAGCTCATGCCAAAAGAAAAGATATACAAATACAAAAGAAGCTTTTATTTAAGACAGAGTTATTGGTAATACATTCGTAGATTTTTCAAATCCCATAGTCGCGGAAGGTCTGCTCCCCATTGGGGTCCTCCAGAGATGGAGTTGATGATTCCAATTGGAGGTCGATCTTCAGGCTGCTCCTCCCTCCTTGGCAGCTCCGATTGTGGCAGGGCCCTCGGCCAATCTTTCCTACCTTCAGGTCGGCGTCGAATGAATTTGTCAAGTTGACCTCATTTGATGAGCTCCTCGATCTCATCTCGGAGCTGAATGCACTCCTCCGTGTCGTGGCTGTGGTCACGATGATAGAGGCAGAACTTGTTAGGGTTGCACTTCCTGGGGTGTGTGCGTATCCTTTCCGACCTTGGCAGCTGCTCCCTGACCTCCTTCAGTACTTGAGTTTTCGATGCATTAAGAGGGACGTAGCTGTGGAATCTTCCTGGGGGAGAGCTTCGTCGAACTCTACGGTCCGAGCTTCTCTGCCTGTGAGCCCGGGGAGGAGTTTGGGCACGCTTGTGTTCGGAGAGAGTTTGAGAACGTGGTCGAGCTTCACTCAGTCTTTTTTCAGCTATGGGCTTGCTAGAGTCTCCCGCCTGCCGCTCCTTCGCGGTCTCCTCATCCTTCATCTTGAAAGCTTCTTCTGCTCGAACATATCCTTCAGTCCGAGCCAGCAAATCAGCGAAGTCCCTGGGATACTTCTTTTTCAGGGAAAATAAAAGATCGTTCTTTTGGAGACCGCCCTTCAGGACGGCCATCGTAACCGATTGGTCCAAGTTTCGGACCTCCAATGCGACGATGTTAAAACGGTTGACGTAAGCTCGGATGGATTCTCTCTCCTTTTGCTTGATGTTGATGAGGGACTCTAAACCTCTCCGGGGACGTCGGCTGCTGACGAAATGAGCAACGAACTGGTGGCTCATTTGATCAAAGGAGAAGATAGTATCCAGCTTCGGTGCCGAATACCAATTCTTACTGCTCCCTTCAAGGTAGACGAGAAAGCTCGACATAGGATGGCGTCTGGTGCGCCATGGAGCAGCATCATTGTCCGGAAGGCCTCCAGGTGGTCAACCAGATCCGAGATCCCATCGTAGCTCTCGAATTGGGGGAGCTTGAAGTTTGGTGAAATTGGTTCCTGCATGATCATTTGAGAGAAAGGAGGGTCAGTGCAGATGTCCTCACTGTAAGCAGTGGGAGCATGGTGGAGCTCTTCGATCTGTCAGTTCATCTCTCAAAATCTTTGATCCAAGAGGTCCTCTCGACTGCGAGTCTCGAGGGTCTTCTGATGGAATGGAGGTAGGGACTCTCCGAGGGTGGAATCATGATCGAATGGTGGGCTCTCCGCCTTCTACTTCCCCTTTTCGGAGAAGACAGGGTGACTTGCCCATGTGGCCTGCCCGATCGCCGAATTCTGAAACTCCGACGATGCTCTTTCTAGCTGCACTGATGCCTGCGGCTGCTGCGACTACTGCTGCATGGCCTGTACCTCTTCGGTGAGGCTCCTAACCTGCTGAACCAGCAAGTCAAACTGCTCCATGCTGACTGTCGTTGCCGAAGGAGGAGGAGCCTGGAAAACTGAAGACGAGGCCAGAGCTTCCGGAGCTCACTGAGATCTGATCGCGAAGGTCGTGGATCGCCTGATGGATGCCTTTCAGGGAGGCATCAGGTGGAGATCTGGTAGGAGAAGGAGAAGAAGATGTCGAAGAAGATGATTGGAGACAGTCCCATTGAGCACTCTTTTAAGAATAAGGGTACTGCGAAAACACAGACCCTTCCTCTAGCGTCAATTCTGTTGGTGCAGAATTCCACCGACGTCGGAGAAGCTGGAGTCGAGGGGATCACGTCCATCATCGGGACCTGCAAGGAAAGTCTAAACCAGAGTTGGGGGTGCTCCGACAAGACCCTCCGATCTCAAGTCAGTACTCTGCCTCAACAGAAATGGAGCACTCGAATGAAATTTTAGCAGAGTTTTGAGATAGAGTTTAGAGCTTAGAAAAGAACGTATCTGGAGATCCCTTTTTATAGACGGAGAGCATAACTGATTGACGGCGATGTCTGTAACTGCCTGGTAGTGGGCTATTCAGGGCCACACAGAGTTTGTTACAGAGAGTAGTGGCGTCAGGAGGCCGTTCAGGGCCACGTGGAGTTTGTTATGAAGAGTAGAGTGGTATCCGTTGTCGTGACTCGCCAGAGAGTAGTGGGGCCGCATGGAATCTGTTACAGAGAGTGGAGTAAGATAGTGGCCATTATCGTGACTTGCCAGAGAGTTCAGGCCTGACGGTTGAAGCTCAGTTGGGACGTCTGATGGAGCGAAATGGCTCTTTATCTCAGTAATTCAGGAGAAGCTTGGATGTTTCTGAGGTTGCTGACGAGCCTATTATTGTTGGATGCCTTGGGTGCTGATTGGGCGCTGATGCTGTAGGTGGAAGTCATCTACTGTAGGAGCTCGGACGGAGACTTTCTGTTGAAGAAGTCTGATAAGAGTCCAGTTGCTAGGAGAGCCCGTCTGAAGTTTGCCTGATGTGGAAGCTCGTCTGTAGATTTTTCGTCGGAGAGGTCCGATTTCATGAGGAATCCAGCAGAGGATCGTCTGACAGTGGAGTTCGGACGGTGCTGTGGAGGTTCGTCTGTCGGAGGAGTATTGAGCACACTGGGGAAGGTCAAACGTTGGAGGACTCCGAGATTTAACTCTGTCGTAGAAGTTCGGACGGAGTCCGGCTCTTGTAAGAGTTCAGATAAAGACTTCTTATTGTAGAAGCTCAGACGAAGGTCGGCTGTCGTGGAAGCTCGGATGGTGACTTCTTATTGTAGAAGTTCCACTGCTGGAGAAGCTCGATCATTAATGAAGTTCTGAAGAGGTTCGGAGTAGAGATCCGACTGATGGAGCCCATCCGTTGTAGGAGTTCGTCTGTGATCCATCCACTGTAGAAGTTCGGATGGAGTCCGACTCTTGTAGGAGCTCGGATGAAGTCCGCTTGCAATAGAAATTTGGGATAGAAATCTAGTTCTTGTAGGAGCTCGGATGAAATTCGAAAGGCAATCGACTACCGTAGAAACTCGGATGGGGTCTGGCTACTATAGAAGTCCCGCTGCTGGAGAAGCTCAGACATCGACAAAGTCTGGAAGAAATTCAGTTGGGATCCAGCTCTTGTAGAAGCTCAGATGGTCAGAGGAGTTCAGAGAGAGACACCGCATAAGGTCGGAAACTAGAAGAGCCCAGGGAGGGTCGGCCTTTTACGAACTTCGACTGGGGGTATTTTATACCCAACAAGATCTATAAAGCTAGGCTTATGGCAAAAGGTTATAGCCAGTGCGAGGGCATTGACTATCAAGAAATCTTCTTATCTATAGCTATGCTAAAATCCATCCGCATTCTGCTTACTATTACAGCTTATTATGATTATGAAATCTGACAGATAGATGTGAAAACTGCTTTCTTGAATGGATATCCTGAGAAAAATATCTATATGGAGTAGCCTTTGGGTTTTACATCTAGTGATAGTGACACAGAGTCTACAAGCTGTAAAGATCCATATACGGATTAAAGCAAGTTTCTCAGAGTTGGAATCATCATTTTAATGATGTGATCAAATCGTTTGATTTCATCAAAAAATGGAGAGGAACCTTGTGTTTATAAAAGGGTCAGTGAGAGCGCAATAATATTTCTCGTATTGTACATGGATGATATTCTCTTCATTGAGAATGATATTCCCATACTGATTACGGTCAAAAGATGATTGTCCAAGAAATTCTCCATGAAAGATCTAGGAGAAGCATCCTATATTCTTGAAATAAAAGTCTATAGGGATAGATCTAAAAGGATACTAGTCCTATCACAAAAGCTGTACGTAAAGAAGGTGCTGAAGAGGTTTGGCATGAAAAACTCTAAAAGAGGACAATTACCTCTTAGGCATGATATTAGTCTTTCCAAGACGATGTGTCTGACCACATCTGAGGAAGTTTAGCTTATGAATAGGATTCTTTATGCCTCAGCTATAGGGAGCCTCATATATGCCATGCTGTGTACTTGACCTGATATTGTCTTTGCTGTGAGTGTCATGAGCAAGTATCAGTCGAATCCAGATGAGGAGCACTGGATAGCTGTGAAGAACATTCTTAAGTATTTGAGAAGAACTAAAGATTTGTTCTTGATCTTTAGAGGAGATTCTGAGTTACGAGTCGAGGGGTATACTGATTCAGACTTTATGTCTGATCCTGATGATAGAAAGTCTATGTCGTGATATGTGTTCATTTGCAATGATGGTGCAGTCAGCTAGAAGAGTTTCAAGCAACCCATCATAGCGGATTCGACCACAGAGGCTAGTATGTCGCTGCTTCGGATGTTACAAAGGAAGGCTTCTGATTCAAGAAATTTATCACAAAATTTAGGATTATGACATCGAATGCCATACCACTTTACTGCAACAATAATAAAGCTATAGCACTTGCTAAAAAGCCAAGGTCTCATCAGAAATCAAAGCACATCAAGCGATAGTATCATATCATACGCGACTATCTCGAAAAAAAATATATTGAGGTGCGAAGAGTAGATTCTGCAGACAACGTGGCAGACCCGCTGATAAAGCAATTGAGCTAGCCAAAAATAAAAGTCCACCTTGAGAAGATGGGACTTAGATTAGTGGCCAATTGGCTTTAGTCCAAGTGGGAGATTGTTAGATGTATGTCCTAGAAGCCAATATGGCTAACACATTATAATATAGCTAGGACATAATTTTATACTTAATATATTGATTTGATCAATAAAAGGATAAGTTTATTTTTTATTCAAGTATGATGTGTCATTGAATCATCCATGAAATTAATATTTTGATACATATTCTTAAATTATTGAGAATTAGAGATATATATTTAATTCTTAAATGCTCTCAGTCATAGTATCATCATAAGGATGGTGATCGATCCAGATAGATTGATACACAGATCGCTTCCTTTGGGATAGATGAGTCTCTGGTCTACAGTGTAGAGATACTGAGTGACGAGTGCGGGTAGTTGTTAGAGAATAACTAATACTGAGCGTGACCATACGAGAGATCATTTGGATTTCTACTCGATCATTAGTGATTATCTCGATGCTGTAGTTGTGTGAATGATCCTTTGATCTGAGATAGTATGACTACTCGCAATAAGACCGTTGAAGTTTGACTGACACATAAATATGATCTCAATGAGCCCTTATAGTAGATGTTGGTGATAGTTGGTCCACTGTAGGAGTAGGATGCGCATCAAGATGAAATCTATCGATCTTGATAGAAAAAAGTAGTCTTATGGGATTTGAGAAGCTAAGTCTGAGAGTCTGTGACCACAGCAATATGATTGATGGAAAAAAATTTTCATAAGGATCACAATTAGACTTGAGCTGATCGAATTTATCATATGACTGATGATGAGATTTGGCAATTTATCCATGATCAGCCATCTAGTTGGAACTCACGATAAAAGGACAGAATCATATATTAACTATACCTTGAGATTTCTATTGAGTTGTCACTACATACTACTAGGTGTCTCTGGTGGATTGTTTGAGCTCACTAAAACTACTCAGGATCGACAATCCTTGATGAGTTAGAGTAAAATTATTTCGATCCATTGAAGAGTTTCAATAATACTATGATAGAGATCATTGTATATCTTACTATCAGATAAAATTAAACCTATAGAGTCACACAACATAGAAATTAGATCTGAAATAAGTAATTGGACTTATGAAGTCTCAACTGGATTTAAAAAAATTCTATTGGATTCAGGATAATCTTGCTAGCACATGATTGAACCCAATTTTTTTTTAATGTTTGAATTACTTATTTAATAAAATTAATTCAAACTAAATTACTTACCAATAATCTAAATGAATTATATTTATTGGGCTCCAATTTTTGGATGCCTAAGGTTTTAGATCAAAAGAATTAAGGGTGCAAGTCCTTAATTAATTTTTTTGATAGTTTTGATTGGGTATCACTTGATTTAATCAAGTTGGGCATCTCCACCTATTAGAAGCATGTGGATCCTTTATGGGGCATCCCTTGGGTGCAAAAGGGGGTGTGATTTTGTGGATGCAAAGGCTCCAATTGTTGGTGCCTAATAGGTTTCCTAAAGGAAGTCAAATAACTTAAGTTATAAGGAAACCTAATGCAAGTAAGACTTGTATTAAGTGCTTGTTTGGTTTTGAATAGGATTCAAATCTTATACCTATTTAAAGGAATCTCCCCTAAGATCCCTAGATACTTCAACCAGCAGCCCCATGCCCTCTTAGGAGAGCCCCATGCCCCTCTCTTCCTCTCTCCCTCTCTTCTCCTTTGGACGTCCAAACGCCCCATCCCTTGGGTGTCCTTCTTCTTTACACCCAAAAGGGCTTTAGGCATCCCCTTTGTTTGCTACTTTGTAGTCTCTGGTTGCTCCATAATTTAGGAAAGAAAAACAAGAGAAGAAGAGAAGAAGAAGATCAAGGAAAGGATTAAAGAGTTGATCGTGATCCAGGCTCGTTCAGATTCGTAGGCTTTTTTCTTAAAAAAGAAAAATTAATTCTAAGAGGGCTATTCCAGGCTGATCCTGAGTGGATAATCATAGAGATTGGATACTTGTATGGCTAAGAGAGAGCCTCTTCTCTTTCAGATCCAGATTTGAAGAAAAGAATTATGAAACAGATGTGTGATTTGATCACATATTCAATTTCAGCATATATTCAATTTTAGCATATGAAGTAGATCCTTGTGGTTTATGTATTATGCATGCATGATATAGATTAAAAAGAGTTTTATTCTTCTATTCCACTATCATGTTTAGAAAATAAAAATTTTAAAGCATACATGCATACTTGGACATCGAAACTCCAACACAGAATGTATGGCTTCGTTAGGATTAGAGAAGAACCCTACATTTATAGATCGGCTAACAACTCTGTGGTTATATTTCTTATTTTATATGTGGATGATATTCTTTTAATAAAAAAATGATGTCCCTACATTACAAGAAATAAATATTTGGTTATCATTTCAATTCTCTATGAAGAGCTTGGGAGAAGCATCCTATATCCTTGGGATGAAGATCTATAGAGATAGATCAAAAAGATTGCTTGGATTGTCTCAGTCCACATACATAGATGCCATGCTGAAGTGGTTCAGCATGAAGAATTTCAAGAAAGGCTATCTCCCAACAGGCCATAGAATTTTTTTTTCGAAGAGAAATTATCCAACAACTCCTCAAGAGAGAGCATATGAATAGAATTTTATATGCTTCAGTAGTGGATTTATAATGTACACCATGATATGTACAAGATCAGACATGGCATACTCACTAGGGGTAGTGAGCAGATACTAATCTGATCCAGAAAAAAATCAGTAGAAGGTCATGAAGACTATCCTTAAGTATTTAAGAAATACTGAAGACTAGTGGCTCATTTATGGAGAATCGGACTTAAAACTAGTGGAGTTCACCGACTCCAGCTTTCAGTCAAACCATGATGATAGCAAGAACATGTCGAGATATATTTTTATCTTGAACAGTAGAACAATCTGCTAAAAAAGTTTCAAGCAGCATACCGTGGCCGACTCTATTTGCGAGGCAGAGTATATCGCGGCATCTAATGTTGCAAAAAAAATTGTATGGTTGTAGAAGTTCATCGACAAGCTCGGAGTGGCACCCTCTATTGATGGCCCTATCCTATTATATAGCGATTGCACTAGAGCCATTGCTCAAGCCAAAGAGCCAAAATTCCATCAGTGCACCAAGAATATTCTATGCCACTATGACCTTATCTGGGAGATCGTGGATCGAGGTGATGTCAACCTTCAAAAAATCGATGGAAAGGAGAACCTAACTTACCCATTTACTAAAGCTCTCGGAGTCAAATAGTTCGATGATCACAAGTCGAAGATGGGTATACGATACTGTATCGATTGGTTTTAGTCCAAGCAGGAGTTGATAGAAATTATGTCCAAAAGTCAATCATCAGCCTGTTGACGGCCTTGCTCATATTTGTATATTGTATATGAATATTTATTAATATAAATTATTGACTTTTTCATCATATTTTGTCTATCTTTTTAGAACTCATGTGTTGTGATGAAGTCCTTAGGACTATATTTAATCAATAAAGAAAAATTTGTCATTTAGTCCTTACAATATGTTCGCAACCAAATGAGAATATATTGTTATGTGCCATATGGGTTGATTGTCTTCTTAACCAAAGAGTGTGGTGATACTGGTATGGCATGCAAGTGGGATGTAGGAGTACATTCGCACCGAATGTGATCAATTACGGAGTACTCTACTATCAAGAGTAGCTCACGAAGGGTATGGATATAAATCCCTCTGACCTAAGATCACCACAGTGACTTACAAGCAACTTACTGTATTTTGATGTCAGACTATCTAAATTTTTAATTCAGTGAAGGAAGATTTCTGGGTGCAGTCAAGTGCTTATCAAGTTGGTGCGTGAGTCAAGATGAGATTGATCCCTCTAAATAAGTAGAAGTTAATATATCAGTGTAACTCAATTTAGTAAAATCTTAACCAGGATAATCCATGTGATGGATTTAAAAGGTTGAAATATAATGTAGTTGACTATTTTAGGATTGACAGTTAAACCCTAGGTCATTTTGAGTATTAGGGTCAAAGGGATGAATTATTTAGTAACCATACACCAGTAGGTTCTTAAATGTTGCTTTGCAAACTTTCGACCTATCTGGACGTTGGGTCCCATTGCTAGATGGTTACATCGATTAGTATAAAAATTTATTTCTATGCTACCGGCTTAGGTTCGAACCTATGGGGTCACATACATTAGAAATTTTGGTCTGATCAAATGGCTGATCTGGTGAAGAGTCCTACTGGATTGGAACTCTAGAGGAGAGTCCCACTAGATTGGGACTCTGCTATTAATGGAGGATTTATGAGCAATTAGATTGCTAATTGGCTCAATTTGATTGAGCAATGAGCTTTGAATCAAGTCTAATTGAATTGGATTCAATTTAACTTGGATTGGGTTTGATTTTAGATTAAGCCTAATCGTAAAAAAAATTTGTTCCTAATTAGATCAGGACTTGGATTCAGTTAATTCCTAATTGGCTTAAAAATTTAATGAGGAAATTGTGTTCCTAATTAGATTAGGTTCCTTCCTTATATTGGGTCCAAACCAAATCAAATTTGGATTGAACCAAAATTGAAAAACTGAAGAGTCCCAATCAATCGGGATTCTCTCACTTGCGCATGCCTTAGAATCCACACCATACATAACACGCAAAAGTAGTTTGCGGGAGGGATTTTTGGGCATGAGAAAAGAGGGTGTAGAGATAGTGTGGGCGGCACTCATTCTGAGTCATGAACCTTATCTCCTTCCTTATTTGAATTTGATTCAAATCATAGATAAAAAGATAAGAAGGAAAGAAATCAAGTTTCATGAGAAAGTGTTGGTGGCACCAAAATTCCTTTCCTTAGTCCCGTTGGGAAGGTTGGTTGGCGTGAGAAAGATCTGATTTCTTTCTCACACCATCACAGAAATTAGCGTGGAAATTTTGGATGCCATATCTTTTATGGTGTGAAGGGTGTTGGCACCTCCTCTTAACCCTAATCCCTAGCCCACCTATAAAAGGGATCCAATTGTTGGACGTCCAATAAGAGAAGTGTGATTTCAAGAAGAGAAAAATAGTTTTCTCTAGCCTATCCTCCTTCCCTTAGTTCTTCTCCCTCTCTAAAGTGTCCAAGAGATTCAGAGAAGAAGAAGAAATCAGCCATCAAAGATCTTCACGATCTAACACTCCTGAGGAGATTGATCAGCAACCGATCTTCGTGTGGATGATCCATAGAGGCCGGACATCTTGTGTGACTACGAGCAACCTGAAGGAGATTCAATCCATGTGATACAAGTATGGAGATCAGCAACTTGCACTTCGATAATGAGTTCTGAACTCGTTAGATTAGATTTGATTAGATCTAATGGTTAGATCTAATCTAAAGCATCGATATGATCGATGCAGATCTTAATCACATGTTTAATCATATCATAGATCTTGATAAGGTAGTTTAGATTAGATCTTATGCATTTAATGTAGATTAAATCATTTAATCTATTATATTTCACTGTAAAATTTTAAAATTGCATGCATAAAACTACCTAATTTTCTTCATCTTTTTTCTCCTAAGCTTGTAGTCCTAGATGGTCCAAACAAATCTATGTGAAGTAACTCCAAAGGTCTAGAAGTTGAATCAATGCCTTTTGGTTTGAAAGAATTTCTTATTTGCTTTTCAAGTTGGCAAGCATCACAAATTTGATTCTTTTCAAAGTTTAGTTTAGGTAAGCCTTTAACAAGATCTTTTTTAATAAGCTTTGAAAGTAAATCCATACTTGCATGGTCTAATCTATGATACTACAACCAACTAGTCTATTTAACTTTGACATCTATTGCAACAAGATATTAACCATTCTTCAAGTGAAGATCATCTAAGTCAACCATGTAGGCACTGTCATGTCTAAATCCAATGAATATAATGCCATTATCATTGGGACTAGATGTAATACATAGTAATGATTTAAAAGTTACTTTATATCCCTTATCATAAAATTGTCTAATACTGAGCAAGTTATGTTTTAATCTGTTAACTAATAAGACATTTTGAATGGAAGTAGAGGGTGAGAAACAAATATTACCAATACTAATAATATGTCCTTTTCTATTATCTCTGAAGGTAACAATTCCTCCATCATTTAATTCAAGAGTGATAAATTATGATTTGTCATCCATCATGTATCTTGAGTAGTGATGTGTCTTAAATTTACCACAAACGTACGGTGTACAATGCAGCACGTCTGATGAGTACGGATCGATCCTATGAGAAATTAAATTTTAAAGTGTGTTCAAATACTTGCTCAGGCGAGCTTTAAAGAAAAAGAGAAAAAATTATTTGTTGAATTACAAACTACCAAAGCAGTAAATTAATCAAATTTAAAGATAAATTATCTAAAAGATATAGAGCTTTTGAATTCACTAGACCAATGAATTAGAGAGCCTTCCGATGGTTTCTCTTATAATGTCTCTTGATTAAGGTGTAAAATATGAACCAGCATAGATCATGAAGAGATTTAACTCAACTATGATCTATCAAGTATTTCGCTTTCACCCTAATTAAGAGACTTTTTCTTTCTCTTTTTTCTCTTGTGTTACCCAAGTATGGGGTATGGGCTATGAAGGGATTCTGACCCAACTATAATCCATCAAAGTTTCCATAAAGAAAGAGAAGAAAGTGTTTAGGGATCTGTGAGCCTTCTACCAATCATCCTCTCTTGCACTGAATCAAGCATGGACTATGAAGGAATTCTGACCCAACGATAGCCTATCAAGTCTCTTGGCAAGAGAGATGAAGGGAGAAGGATTCTAAAAATTTAAAATTCGAAGAGAGAAATTCAAAGGAGAAGGCTTCTATTCATGATCTAGCTTCATCGCAAACTCCAGAGAGATTGCTTAGCCAAACATAGTTGATTTGAAATCTAAAAAAAAATAAAATAAAATCTAATTATACTTGCTGGAATTTAACTTACAAAAATTAAAAATTACAGAATTGAAAGATGCAGAAATTTAAACTACTCTATTACAGAATTTAAAATTATAAAAATTAAATAGAAAAAAATAACTAATTTATTGCTGAACAAAAATTCTGATACAAAAATTTTTAACTCTTAAGCCATTAACGAGACTTGGAGTTGGAATAGAAAATAAAATAAACTCTCTTACAAAATATGGTTTCTCTCCCTCTCTTGGCTTGGGGCCAACTTTTCTCTAACTGACTCTTCTTCTCGTGTGTTGGAAGGGTGGAAGAAAGTGAGAACAAGATGGCTAAAAAGATTTAAAAGATGAGTATGCCTGCCTATCATACAGGTCTCCTATAAGAATTATGGTGTGGAGAGAGATATCTTAATAGAAAGGTATAGAGCTTTATTTATAAGTGTAGATAGGAAAATTTTTTTTATTTTTTTAGATATGGGATAAAAGAAAAAAAAATAAGAGCGAAGATAATAGATGGTTAAGATGGAGGGGTAAGGGAGTCATGACGAAGGACGGCCATTCACTTCATGCTGCATGATCTCGCATCCTACGCGCTCGCAAAGCCCAGCTTTTTTTTTTCCTCCTTTTTTTTTCTTTTATTCTCCACGAATGCCCAAAAAATTGCAATTAATGCCTCCTTGGCCCACTATAAGCTCCAGGTATGTTCAAAGGTGATGACTACCAAATTAGGCATCATCAATTTTAGCATTTGAGTGCATACATACAGGTATGTGATGACTACTCAAATGCCTCCTTGGCCCACTATAAGCTCCAGGTATGAATTTGTGATGACTAACTTAGCATTTGAGTGCTAGCTTGTAAAGGACAAATGTATCTTCTCTTATCACCTTATTTTGATTAATTTTCTATGCACCCCCAAATAAAATTCATGAACTAAAGTAGCTTTCACACTATCTTCTTTTTCTCTCTCTCTCTCTCTTTTTTTTTTTTAGTGCTGAGTATCCTGACCTTTCCTTCATCATTTGATGCGAACCTCCATACTTGACTTAGGTGCAGAGATCCAGTTACTAAGTTTAGGACAATCCACATATACTTTGTATTTTATACTTTTATTTTAGGTAGGTAGCTCTTTCCTCAAATTCAAATTTTTGATTGGAGTGTATATCAATCACCAATTTTAAGTGATAATTGAATCCTTAGTTAGTTTTACAATCAGTACCTATTTTGCCTTGTCAGTATGCATGTGTAGTCAGAAGTGTAAATAGCCTTCAGGTGATCTAAGTAAGCTACTAAAAGTCTGTCAACTAATCTACTCTTTAACTCGTTATAGTCATTAACAAATACTCTCTAGCTCTTATTATTCTTTTCCTAGTCTATTTTGCTCAAGATTCTATTTCTTGACACATGATTTATCCCAATTTTTTTTTAAAAAAAAATTCTTAATTTCAAAGATTTTTATGGGGTATGTTTTTCAAAATTTTTTCAAAAATATTTTTAGAAGATTTTTTCTATCTCTCAACTTAAATATCATTATTTCTAATGAAGAAAGAAAGAAAATACAATGCAAGAAAGAAAAAAAAATATCACCCGGTGAATATGTGTTCTTGATTGAAGATGATCTAGTGCGATGTCGGCTTGAAAGTTCGAAATCTAAAGATGGATATTTCTGTTTATTCAATAGAAAAGATATTAGTTTTAAAAAAAATTGGATTGTCTCACAAAAATGCTAAGTTTAACATCTTCAGCTAGACTTTTATTAAGACGATGATTTTTATTAAGGCTATACCTAAGAGATTGGGTTACCTCCTAGAAGTGCTAAGTTTAACGTTTTCAGCCAGATGCTAAAAGAGTACATATCCTATTTCTGCTTGAATCTTAACATGGGTCTGTAATTTCCTACGTGATTCGAGCTCTTCCTTAACGTATTTTTCACTTGGGACCATTATATAACTCATTCTCCTGATAACTAACAATTCTTTCTCTATAATTAGATTTAGGTATAACATAAGTACTAGTCAGGGTTTTAAGAGACCTAGATCTATGTAGTCGATGTGCTGAGAGAGTATTTCTAGATCCCCTATTATTGCCTCTTTCTTTCTAAGCAAAGGTTCAATCAATGTCATGAGGGGTTCAACAACTAATTTTGGTTTTAGCTAAGTGTAATGGTCACTAGGTGTGGATACCTCATTATTATTATCAGCTTTGGATATCTCCTCCAGTTCCTCAGACCTGAATGTTCTCAACTGATTGAACTGGTCTTTAAGTTTTAGACCATTCTGAACACTAGGGCCAACCTCTAGTTGGCTTGGTAATCTACCCTCTTCTAGTTTACTAACCGCTATAGCTGATTAGTCCAATTGTTTAAATAATTGGTTAGTGATTTGCATGAAATTATTGAGAGTATTTTTAATATCTGAGGTTGATTACGCTAAAACATCTAGACTCTTTTCCAATATGTTGACTCCTTCCTCAGGATCTAAACCTGGTTAATCATTCAGTGTTTGGTTGGACCTTAGATAGGGTTGATAAAATTATGGGCTTCCAATGTTGCATCTTGTGACCATGTAAAATTGGGATGACTTTCTGACCCTAGGTTATAGGTTAGTGCATAAGGTTCATTTATGTAGCTTTCATTGAATGCACTCTCTTGTATAAACTCAGTTTAGGTTGGGTTCATCAAATAAGGGCACTCCTCCAAAATATGATCTGGTGCATCACATCCAGTGCACATGGGTGCTAGCATTTGATTAAATTGGATATGTCTTTCGAATTCTAAGACTTCAATTCTGTCGATCAAAGTTGCAATTCTAGTGTCTTCAAACTCTCTTAAATAAACATATGCATCTTCAATTTCAGTGAATGTAAGATGCATGTTAATCATTTGAAAGTCAATTGTAAAATTATTAGCTGAGGATCTAATTCTAGATGGTTGGATAGAACTAATCGGATAACACAGGTCTAGCAGGATTCTAGATTGTCTATTGGAATCCATTTCTTTCTCAATGATCTTATAGGCTTGTAGGCTTTAGATTGTGTTTAGCAATCATCATTTTGTTCTAGTAGAAATTTTTTTAATTTTTTTAAATTTTTTTTAATTTTAATATATCAGAGAAAAAGAGGATAAGAAGAAGAGTTCTAGAGATGAGAGTCCTAAGGGGTCCTAGAACGATAGATGAGAAAGTTTTAGTTAGATTTAACTTTTAAAATCAAGCAAGTCATCAAAAAAATTAAAACTCTACATAGGGTTATCCTAATTCTAGACAGCTCCTAACTATCAAAGTTACCTTCGAGCCCTCCAAATTCGAAATCGACTAACCGAATCAATCAGATAAGTATAAGATCGGTGGGAGGCTCTCCGTGCTTTCACAATGGACCTAATTAAATAACCACCTTTCTTTGGAATGTAGTTTCTGAACCACTTTCCTAGACACTGACAGGCTAACCAACTTAAACCTGATCCAACTCTAGAGTTTTCTTGTCCTAATGAGCTCAGATGTTCCTAGGGCTGGCATCTAATCAATTTTATTTAAGGGTTAGATTATGTAGATGCAATGAAGTGATTTGTGGGCTAAGGAAGGATGATCAAATCTCCACCTTAATTAATGGGTGATGCTCTTAAGATATATTATGAAAATATAATGCAAAGAAAGAAAGATGACCAAATAAAGTGAAAGATTTTTAAAGTTTAGGTGTTTCTTTATATTAGTTAAATCTTATGTAATTAGTGTTTTCTTTTTTTTTATGTTAATCTAATTATAGAAACAAAAGTAAATGTTAAGTTTTGAATATATTAGTGAGTTATGAAAGAAATGAAGAGATCCAACTAAAAAAAAATTAAATTAGCTAATAAGAAAAAGAAAACTTATGCAATCTAAATATAATGTGAGTATTCTAATCTATATTAAAGGCAGAAAATTAAGTAAGAAAATAAAGTAGCAATTAAAGAAGAAATCTAAGAATTAAAGGTAATAATTTTTTTTTTGATGCAAATCAAAATCTATCTTAGGACAACCATACAACGTAACTTCCTATTATGTCAGAGCAACTTTATGTTAGGACAGATTTTGATTTGACTAAAATAACTAAAAAAAGATAGAAAAAATTACTAAAACTAGAACTAAAAGCACGAAGAACAAGAATTTGAAACACAATTTAAACATGCTAATTCTCCGGCAACAGCGCCAAAAACTTAATGTGTCTTAAATTTACCGTAAGCGCATGATGCGTAATGTAGTACGTCCGACAAGTATGGATCGATCCCATGAAGAGTTGGGTTTTAAAGTGTGTTTAAATACTTGCTCAGGTGAGCTTTAAAGAAAAAAGAAGAGATTATTTGTTGAATTATAAACTACCAAAGCAGTAAATTAATCAAATTTAAAGATAAATTATCTAAAAGATGTAGGGCTTTTGAATTTACTAGATCAATGAATTAGAGAGTCTTCCTATAGTTTCTCTTATAATATCCCTTGATTAAGGTGTAAAACATGAACCAAAATGGATCATGAAGAGATTTAACTCAACTATGATCCATCAAGTATTTCGCTTTCACCCTAATTAAGAGATTTTTTCTTTCTCCTTTTTCTCTTGTGTTACCCAAGTATGGGCTATGAAGGAATTCTGACCCAACTATAATCTATCAAAGTTTCCATAAGAAAAGAGAAGAAAGGGTTTAGAGATCTGTGAGCCTTCTACCAATCATCCCCTCTTGCACTGAACAAGCATGAACTATGAAGAAATTCTAATCTAACGATAGCTCATCAAGTCTTTTGGCAAGAGACAATCAAGTCTTTTGGCAAGAGACATGAAGGGAGAAAGACTCTAAAAATTAAAAGCTCGAAAAAAAAAATTCAAAGGAGAAGGCTTCTATTCATGGTCTAGTTTCATCGCAAACCTCAGAGGGATTGCTTAGCCAGATATAATTGATTTGAAGCCCGAAGAAAAATAAAATAAAATCTAATTCTATTTATTGAAATTTAACTTACGAAAATTAAAAATTACAGAATTGAAAGATGTAAAAATTCAAATTGCTCTATTGCAGAATTTAAAATTATAAAAATTAAATAAAAAAAGAATAATTAATTTATTGTTGAACAAAAATTTTGATACAAAAATTTTTAACTCCTAAGCCATTAACGAGATTTGAAGTTGGAACAGAAAATAAAATCAACTCTAATACAAAACTTGGCTTCTCTCCCTCTGTTAGCTTTGGACCAACTTTCTCCTGGCTGACTCTCTTTCTTGTATGTTGGAAGGATAGAAGAAAGTGGGAACAAAGTGACTAAAAAAATTTAAAAGATGGGTATACTTGTCTATCACACAGGTTTCTACAAAAATTATGGTGTGGAGAGAGAGATCCTGATAGAGAGGTATAGAGCTTTAAGGGAGTCATGATGAAGGACGGCCATTCACTTCATGCCGCATGATCTCGCATCCTGCGGCGCTCGTAAAGCCCAGCTTTTTTCTTTCTTTCTTTTTTTTTTTTTTTTTTTTTAATTCTCCATGTTCTTCCTTTTTCATACGCACTGCATAGCCGCTTGCTCGTTTGAATTCGCTCCCGTGCACCAAGCTGTTTCTGCTTCACGCCGCATAACAAGCCGCGCTTCCTTCTGTTTTTGCTGCATGCCAAGCCCACTTGATCGCACCCGATCTCCAGTCCACCGTGGGTCCCCGCTTGCGGCCGCTCGCCTGTCCAACTTCCGGCCGCTCGCGTCTTCAGCCATTCACGTCTTCAGCAGCTCACGCACACCCAAACGCCTACGGCACTTCCGCATTTGGCCCCCATGCTAAAATCCACCTCACAGCTTTTTATGGGCTGTTGTTGTGAGTTTCGTTTCAAATCCCAGGCCATGTCCCCTTGCTATAGCTTCTCATGCCTTTTTTTAAATGCCCAAAAAATTGCAGTTAATGCCTCCTTGGCCCACTGTAAGCTCCAAATATGTTCAAAGGTTTTAGCTCCATTTGGCTTTTAAACATTTTGGATTGGTCCCACTTGAATTAATGCTTGGTTGCCATTTGGTATATTTCCATGTGGCCCAAGCGGGTTTCATGCATACATACAGGTACACCATTCATTCTCAGCCTCTGCTCCTTTTGCTCGAACTTGGACTCGGACCTAAACTTCATCTTTTGGACTTGGTTAGATGCACTTGACAAGCATATTTGCTGAATTCAGTGTGACAGATCAGATTGTCTGAAATTAACATAGCAAACATCAAATTTTCAGTATTAAATGTCAATTAACACATAATTTAATATTTTTTATGTTAATTTACTATAGTTATCAAGCAGCCACTATCAAGATACTAAAATCTTTTTCGTCTTTTGGTTGCAAGATACACCTATAAAAGAGAATCAAGTAAAGGTTTTAGATACCCAAATCATCTTGGATCTTTTAGGATTAGTTCTTATAGTTCCTTTTAAAACCTATATCTTTCTAATCATGCTTCCATTTAATTTTCTGAAATTACATGAACAAGATTTATGTTCCATTTTTTCATAATAAAAATATGTAACATTTGAAAAAGAGTTTGAAGAAACTTTTACAAAGTTCTTAAGTAATTTCTGTTCCTTTTTAGGTTTGAATCCCAAACCGGCTTTGTTAAAAGCAGCACTTTGTTCATTTAAAATCATTTATAGCTTTCCAAAACTAAAAGTAAATTTTTCAACAAAGGCTTTATACCTTTTCATCAATTAAATTAAGATTTTGTTTCTTTAATTTTTTATTTTTCAAACTTACTTTCTAAATTTAGTCATAAATTCTGAAAGTGCTTGTAAGTCATCAAATGTGAAATCTAGAGAATTTTTAGCACTTACCTCCTCTTGATGAGCCATCAAGCAAAGTTTGGCCACTTCTTGCATATCCTCATCGGAGCTTGAGTCTTCAGTATCGCTCCATATGGCCATCCTCGTTTTCTTCTTAATTTTCTTGCTTGATTTCTTGAAAAAGGGGCAGTTCATCTTAAAATAATCTGACTTCTTGCATTCAAAGTACATGGGGAGTTCTTCGTCCTTCTCCTTCTCCCTATCTTTGCTCAATTCTCCTTTAAATGGTCTTCTTATGAAGTTTTGCTTTTTCTTCTTCATGAACCTTTTGAATCTTATTACAATTAAAGCCAAATCATCCTCTTCACCTTCTTCATCTGACTCATCTCTTTCATTATCTTAAATTACGGTTGACTTGAGTGTGATGATCTTTTTCTTCTTACTTTTCTTGTTGATATTTTGCTTCATGGTTAACTCATAGGTCATAAAAGAACCAAGAAGTTATTCTAATGAAAATTTGTTGAGGTTCTTGACTTCTTGGATTGTGGTGACTTTGGCTTCCCATGATGCGAAATTCAGTGTAGGGATAAAATGATAATTTTAAAAATTTTTCAAAATTATAATTTTACAGTGAAAAATATTAATTAATCTAATTAATTAACATGTATTTACTCTACACTAGGATCTAAATATGATAAACAGTATGCATACATTTAAATTTGAAATTCGAATTTGAACAGTAAACACTTTACTGTAATGTGTTCAGAACACAATACCTTTGTGCGGGTAGTAGATCGCCGCAATCTGATCACCGTCGGGAGAGTCTGATCATCACGATGTAGTCACACAGCATGTCTGGCCTCTGTTGATCATCCACACGAAGCTCCCGGTCTGATCGACTCCTCACGAGTGCCAGCTCGTTGTAGAGTCCTTTCGACGGTCGATGCTGATCGAACTCCTTCGATCGATGTCTGTCGATTCTTCAGATGCTCTGGATTATTAGCAAACGTGCTTGAGAGGATGTTGAAGATCTTCCTGAAATTTGATGGGCTCACGACACTCGTACCTCACCTTCTCACTTCCCGAACCCCAAGCTGAAACCTTAGGGAACACACTGAAAATCCTGTGTCTAATTTTTTTTCTTTCTTTCTTTTTCTCTCGGAAGTTTTAGACTTCCTACTCATGCACAAGGGTTCCTCATGCCCCACTTTCTCTCTCAAAATTTTTTTTTATGCAGCCCCACCTTTCTCCCCTTTTTTAAACAACGTCGAACGTGTCTTATCCATGTGAGAGAATAAAGATAAGTGGTTGCACATTTGAATTCAAATCGAGTTTGAATTCAAATGCAAACCAACTCATCCCTATCCACTTATGGCGTGAGAAGAGAAGGGCGTGGACTCTTTGTGCGTGGAAAGGTTTCACGAGAAACCTTTTCTCGTGTAAGTTATGTGGCACACAAGATGGATAAGCATGAAGGCACAAGAGATAAGTTATCCATTCAAATTCAAACACGCTTTGAATTTGAATGGTTAACTAATCAGCTTTATCCATCCATATGGCGCACAAATGTGGGCGTGAGGAGGGCTTTGTGTGAGAAAAAATTCATGAGAAATTTCTTCTCGTGAATTCAAATGGGCGCAGTGGATGTGAGGTGGTGCAGGGAGTTTGGGTCAAGGTGGTTTCATTATTTAAACTAACCTAATTGAACCAAATAAGTTAGGCCCAATTAGACTAATTTAAATCCAACTTAATTAGGCATAATTAGTCTCAATAAAATCTTAATCAAATCAGAAATTGATTAAGCCCAATCCCTGATCAAATCAGGGACCAAACCATCTCGACGATTAGGTCAACTCTTAACCTAATCGAGTCAAACCCAACTGAATCCAATTCAATTGGACTTGATCCAAAAATAATTACTCAATCAAAATGAGTTAATTAGTGATCAAATCACTAATTAAATCTCTCATAAATATTGAGTCCAAATTTGATGGGATCAGAATTCATCGATATGAAATTTTGATCAAAAAGTCCCAAACCAGTGGGACTCTTGACCCTGGTACCCAAAATATGTGGGACTCATGATCAGAGAATCCTAATTCTCGATCACAGAGTCCCAGACACGTAGAACTCATAGTCCATGAATATTAAGACTCTTCATCAGCCATCAGATCAGATAGGAACCTCTAATGTGTGTGACCCCGCAGGTTCGAACCTAAGTCGGTAGCACAGGAACAAATTTCTGTACTAATCAAGTGACCATCTAGCAATGGTACCCGATATCTGAATAGGTCGAATAGTCACAATCGCAACACTCAGAACCTACGTGAATATGGTTACTGTATAATTCATCCCTTTTGACTTCTGTGTTTAGGATGACTCAGGGTTAAACTTCAACCCTGATTAGATCATCCAAGTCGTGCTCAACTCAAACAGTCCTGTGACTCCTCACTAGGACTACCCTGACCAAGATTTTATTAAATTAAAATACGACTGTACATAGCTCCAGAACTGGAGTGGTCAATCCCATCTTGACACATACACCGACAAGTCAAGTACTTGACTACACCAAGCATCCTTCCGTCACTGAATTAGAAATTCAGGTAGTCCAGTGCCTAAGTGCAGTGAGTTGCTTGCAAGTCACCGTGGTGGTCTCAGGTCGGAGGGATAGTTATACCCATATCCTATCGGAGCAAATCTTGACAGTATAAATAGCTCCAGAGTCGGTCACGTTCAGTACAGATGTACCCTTGCATCTCACCTGTATGCCATACCAATGTCTCCACACTCCTTGGTTAAGAGGACAACCAACCTATATGGCACACAACGACCTATGCTCGATAAACATTGTTGTCCTTGGTAACAACGTATCATTTGGTCGCGAACAGGTTTAAGGACTAAACGATAAATCCTCCTTTGTCGAGTCTAAATAGTCCTAAGGACTTCACCACAACACAGGAGTTCATTAGAAGATGACAATTTGTGATGAAAAATATCAAAATAATTTTTATTTATTTATAATTTATGTACTAATTCAAAAAGAGCACAACCGTCAACAGACTGACGATTGGCTTTGGGACACTATTCCCAACAATCTCTCACTTGATCTAAAGCCAATCGGTGAAGTATCTAATACCCATCTTTGACTTGAAGTCGTCAAACTCCTTCACCGCAATGGCTTTAGTGAATGGGTCGGCCAGGTTCTCCTTTCCATCGATCTTCTAAAGGTCGACATCACCTCGATCCATGATTTTTCGGATGAGATGGTAGCGGCACAGAATATGCTTCGTCCACTGGTGTGCCTTTGGTTCCTTCGCCTGAGCAATGGCTCCAGAGCTGTCACAGTAGAGCAGAACTGGACCAACAAAGGAGGGTGCTACTCCGAGCTCGGTGATGAATTTTTTCAGCCACACCGCTTCTTTGGCAGCATCTGATGCAGCAACATACTCCACCTCGCAAACTGAATCAGCCACAGTGTGCTGCTTGGAACTTTTCCAGCAGACAGCCCCACCATTAAGGGTAAAAATAAATCCCGACACACTCTTGCTGTCATCGTGATCAGACTGGAAACTAGAGTCTGTAAATCCTATAAGTCTTAAGTCCGATTCACCATAAACAAGCCACTGGTCCTTAGTATTTCTTAAATACTTCAGGATGATTTTAACAACCTTCCAGTGATTCTCTCCTAGATCAGATTGGTATCTACTCACTACCCCTAGTAAGTATGCCACATCTGATCGTGTACATGTCATGACGTACATGATAAATCCCACTACCGAAGCATATGGAATTCTACCCATATGCTCTCTCTCTTGAGGTGTTGTCGGACAATCCCTCTTCGAGAGAGAAATTTCATGGCCTATCAGTAGATAGCCTTTCTTAAAATTCTCCATGCTGAACCTCTTCAGCATAGTATCAATGTACGTGGACTGGGATAACCCAAGCAACCTTTTAGATCTATCCCTATAGATCCTCATCCCTAGGATGTAGGAAGCTTCTCCCAAATCCTTCATGGAGAATTGTGACGACAGCCAAATCTTTATTCCCTGTAATGCAGGGACATCATTCTCAATTAAGAGAATGTCATCCATATACAATACAAGAAATATCACTACTGGACCATTAGCCCACTTATAAATACAGGATTCTTCTCCATTCTTAATGAAGCCATACATCTTGATCGTCTTATCAAAATATATGTTCCAACTTCGAGATGCCTGTTTAAGTCCATAAATGGATCTCTGTAGTCTGCACACCTTAGACTCATTTGTGGATGTGAACCCTTCAGGTTGTATCATATACACCTCCTCGTCCAGCTCTCCATTTAGGAAAGCTGTCTTTACATCCATTTGCCAGATTTCATAGTCCAGATGGGCAGCTACCGCAAGCATAATCTGAATGGATTTGAGCATTTCCACAGGAAAAAATATCTGGTCATAGTCTATACCATAACGTTGACAATATCCCTTGACAACCAGACGGGCTTTATAGGTTTCCACCTTTCCATCTGCGCCCCTCTTCTTCTTGAAGACCCACTTACACCCTATGGATTTTACTCCTTCGAGTGGGTCAACCAATGTCCATACATCGTTGATCTTCATGGACTCCATTTCGGATTTCATGGCCTCTAGCCATTTCTCAAAGTCAGGTCTCTACATTGCATCCATGTAGGTGATCGGATCCTCATCGTTTTTATCAAGTTCAACAGGATCACCATCCCGGACCAAGAAACCATAGTATCTGTCCGATTGATGTGGTACTCTACCAGATCGTCTTAAGGGTGCATCAACAATGGGCTCCGGATTTGGTCTAACCAAATCCGGTTCAGGTTCAGCTACTTATGTCAATTTTTCTACCTACCGAACTTCCTCAAGTTCGACCTTAGAGGCAACAGTCCCTTCACTAAGGAACTTCTTTTCTAAAAAGATTACCTTAAGGCTGACAAACACCTTTTGCTCATTAGCTAGGTAGAAATATTACCCTTTGGTTTCTTTTGGATACCCTATGAAATTACACTTGCCAGACCTAGGTCCAAGCTTGTCTGTAATTAAATATTTAACATAAGCCGGACACCCCCAAACCCTTAGGTGCGAGAGTACTGGCTTACGTCCTATCCATATCTCATATGATATTTTGGTTACAGACTTACTTGAAACCCTATTTAGAAGGTAACAAGCTTATTCGAGCGCATATTCCCAAAGAGAGATCGGCAGACCAGCAAACCCCATTATGGATCGGACCATGTCCAACAAGGTCCGATTCCTCCTTTCAGACACACCATTATGCTGTGGTGTTCCAGGAGGAGTCCACTGAGAGAGAATCCTATTCTCCCCTAAATATGTCAGAAACTCATTGGAAAGGTATTCACCTCCTCGATCCGATCGAAGAGTTTTAATACACTTCCCAGTTTATTTTTCAACCTCATTTCGGAATAGTTTGAACATTTCAAATGACTCCGACTTATACTTCATTAAATAGACATACCCATACCTCGATAGGTCATCTGTGAAGGTTATGAAGTAGAAATATTCACCTCTTGCACTTGAGCTCATGGGTCCACATACATCAGAATGTACCAGACCCAAGAGTTCACTGGCTCGCTCACCTTTTCCAGTAAAAGATGACTTGGTCATCTTCCCAAAAAGACAGGACTCACAGGTTGGAAGTGATTCACAATCACCAACTTCAAGAATTCCTTCTTGAGCCAACCTGTTTATCCTGTTCTTATTGATATGACCTAGCCTACAGTGCCAAAGGTAGACTTTTGACACATTATCTATTCTAGGACATTTATCGGATGTTTGAACCACATTAACAGGTTATGATAGTAAGTAAATTCTATTATTTATTTATCCAACAAACATTGTAACACCATTTAAAATGATATTGCAAACATTTTCTTTTATTAAAAATTCATAACCGTATATGGCCAAAAGGCCTATAGAAATAATATTTAATAAAAAGCTTGGACAATAGTGACATTCACTCAGAATTATATTACGAGAATTGATTACAAGGTTCATGATTCCTAAAGCTAGAACTGGAACTTTGCTTCCATCTCCAACGTTCAGGAACCTCTCACCGTCATCAAATCTCCTACTGACCTGCAAACCCTGCATCGATTTACAAATATGATAAGGACTTCCGGTATCCAATACTCAGGCAGTAGTATCACAAATGAAAAAGTTGCAAGGTGTTATCATATAATTACCTTGCTTCTTCTTCGGCCTGTTTGGGTCCAGGGAGGCAATGTATAGAGGACAGTTCCTCTTCCAATGCCTCTGCTTCTTGCAAAAGAAGCACTCCGTCTGGCTCTGGTCGGGCTTGCGCTTCTTGGTCTGACCCTGTGCAGACGTCCCAGCATGCGGCTGCACCTTCTTATTCTTCTTCTTCTTGTTCTTTTTCTCTTTCTTAAAGGGTCGACGACCAGAAGAAAACCCTCCCACAACATTCACCGACTCTTTATGGAGTTGATGGTTCTTCTCAAAGTTCTACAGCAACCCCAACAAGCCGTGGTAGTTCACTGCAGGCTTTGTCATTCAAAAATGAGTAAGGAAAGGGAGGAAGGACTTGGGCAAAGAATTAAGAATCGCATCCTTACCGAGCTGCTCGTGCAAGGGAAAGCCCAGTTTACTTAGGCGCTCAATCATTTCGATCATGTACAGTACATGATCAGTGACTGAGGCCCCATCCCTCATCCAAGCATTGAAAATGGCACAACTAGTTTTGTGCCTTTCAACATCGTCAGGCATGCCAAAGGAGTCGTTCAACATTTGAAGCATCTCCTGCGGCTGGGCATTCTCAAACCTGTGGCTGAACTCATCATTCATTGCCGCCAACATTATGCACCGAATGGTGTGCGATCGTTGAGCCACTTCTGGTAAGTGTCTCGGATCGTGCCTCTAGCATTTGGGGCTGGCTCCTCTAGTGCCAGATCTGTTACTATATAAAGGATCCGCCTATGCTCAAGGATGATTTTTAATTTTTGATACCAACTATCGAAATTAGATCCCATGAGCTTGTCATTATCTAATAATGACCGGAGTGACAGAGTAGTGGCCATAGCTACATAAAGGAAAACCAGACCTTAATTAGTACACAAATTATTAATACTAAAGACTTGTACTTTAATCTAAAGTTTTTCCCAGTATTTTTACGAACTGGTAGCTTCAACCTCCAATTCGAGGAATTACTTTAATTTCTTAGTGGGTACTAGAATCCACCCTAACTACACACGAGCCCAACTTTGGTTGGTCAACCCATGTGCATCTATGGGTAGGTTCATAACCACTTATTTTTCTAAACAACTTCTAGTAATTGATTTTGCCCCAGAACCTAATCAGTAGGTTTTGGCCTCTACTGAAAAGATCTGGTTAGGTCCAACCATTAACATGACTTGATTTGGTGAATCAGATCAATAAATGATCAGACCCGACTTTGGTCGGCCAATCTGACCACCATCAAAAAGACTCAAACCAAATTATCATATTATGAATGATAATTCCATTAGTCAATAAGCACCAGACCTTTGGGCCTCCAATGATTATTAAACTAATGGACTCATTATCACTCATTTAATGGGAGGCTATGACTTAGTTATCACTATAACTTAATCATTTTTAGGACCTAATAATTTTTGAGAATTTCATTAAAGAATAGATGAAAAGAAAATATCCAGTCAATTTCAATCCTCCCACTGACTTCACCAAGTCAGATTAAAAAGGATTTAATTAAGCCGGCATTAAGAGCACCTAAATCAGTCACACTGATTTACCTAATGACATGGGTGAGCCCTAATCACCAAGTGATCTAATCAAAATCTAACTCACCAGGTTGGTCAGGTAAGTGAGATCAGTGGTGGGGATATGCCATTAACTCGTCAGAGATCAAATCAATGCGAGTAGCTTCCACTTAAGAATCACTGGTCAAACTGCCGAACTTACCTTAGACACCAACCGGTTCATTAGTTTTAATTTGATCAACTTAGTAAATAAGGTTCTACCATGTAGCCATGAATTAAGTGTTGGGAATAGTATCTCAAAGCCAATCGTCAGCCTGTTGACGGTTGTGCTTATTTTTGTATATGTACATGAATTATGAATTAATAAAAATTATTTTGATATTTTTCATCATAAAATATTTCATCTTCTAATGAACTCCTATGTTGTGGTGAAGTCCTTAGGACTATTTAGACTCGACAAAGGAAGATTTATCGTTTAGCCCTTAAATCTGTTCATGACCAAATAATACGTTGTTACCAAGAACGACAATATTTATCAAGCATAGGTCATTGTGTGCCATATAGGTTGGTTGTCCTCTTAACTAATGAGTGCGGAGACACTGGTATGGCATACAGATGAGATGTAAGGATACATCTGCACTGAACGTGATCGACCCCGGAGCTATTTCTGCCGTCAAGATTTGCTCCGATGGAATATGGGTATAAATATCCCTCCGACCTGAGACTGCCACGGTGATTTGCAAGCAACTCACTGCACTTAGGCACTGGACTATCTGAATTTCTAATTCAGTGACGGAAGGCTGCTGGGTGTAGTCAAGTACTTGACTTGTCGGTGCGTGTATCAAGATGGGATTGACCACTCCAGTTTAGGAGCTGTGTACAGTCATGTTTCAATTTAGCAAAATCTTGGCTAGGGTAGTCCTTGTGAGGAGTCACAGGAGTGTTTGAGTTGAGCACGATTCGGATGATCTGATCAGGGTTGACAGTTTAACCCTGAGTCATTTTAAACACAGGGGTCAAAAGGATGAATTATACAGTAATCATATTCATGTAGGTTTTGAGTGTTGCGATTGCGACTCTTCGACCTATCCGAACATCGGGTACCATTGCTAGATGGTCACTTCGATTAATACAAGAATTGGTTCCTGTGCTACCGGCTTAGGTTCGAACCTACGGGGTCACACACATTAGAGGTTCTTATCTGATCTGATGGCTGATGTAGAATCCTACATGTTTGAGACTCAGTGATCAAGAATCAGGATTCTCTGATCACGAGTTTCACATATTATGGGTACCGGGGTCAAGAGTCTCACTGGTTGGGACTTTTCGATCAGGGTTACATATCGATGAATTCTGATGCCCGATTATCCATCGGATTTGGACTCAATATTTATGAAAGGTTTAATTAGTGATTTGATCACTAATTAATTCAATTTGATTGAGTAATTATTTTTGGATCAAGTTCAATTGAATTGGATTCAGTTGGATTTGACCCAATTAGGTTAAGAGTTGACCTAATCGTCGAGATGGTTTGGTCCCTGATTTGATCAAGGGTTGGGCTTAATCAATTCCTGATTTGATTAGGATTTTATTGAGCCTAATTAAGCCTAATTTAGTTGAATTTAAATTAGTCAAATTAGACCTAAATTATTTGGTTCAATTAGGTTGGTTTAAATAATTAAACCACCTTGACCCAATCTCCATGCGCCACCTCACTTCCATTGCACCCATTTGAATTCATGAGAAGGAACTTCTCATGAATTATTTCCTCATGCCAAGCCCTCTCCACGCCCCACTTTAATGTGCCATATGAATGGATAAGGATGATTGGTTGGCCATTCAAATTCAAAATAAAAGTTTGAATTTGAATGGGCAATCAATCTTTGCACCTTATCCCTTTTTTTACGCCCCATTTATTACATGAGAAAAGATTTCTCATGAAATCACTCCATGCATAATTTAAGCCATGCCTCACACCTTTAGTGGATAAGGGATGAGTTGGTGTCCATTTGAATTCAAAATTTGATTTGAATTCAAATGTGCAATTACTCATATTTATCCTTTCTTTTGGATAAGATGTTTGACGTTGTTATAAAAGGAGGAGAAGAGTGGGGCATGCAAGAAGAAGATTTTTGGAAAAAAATTTTGGGATGTGAGAAGTCTTGTGCGTGAGAAGGAAGTCCATATCCTTCTAAGAGAAAAAGAAAGAAAAGAAAGAGAAGTGGGTGCAAGGTTTTTGGTGAGTTTCCTAGAGTTTTAGCCTGGGGTTTGGGAAGAGAGATAGTGGGCTACGAGTGTCGTGAGCCCACAAAATCTCAGGAAGATCTTCAACATCCTCTCAACCATGTCTGTTGATGATCCGAAATATCTGAAGAATCGACAGACATCGATCGAAGGAGTTCGATCAGCATCGACCGTCAAAAGGGTTCTACAATGAGCTAGCACTCGTGAGGAGTCGATCAGATCGGGAGCTTCGTGTGGACGATCCACAGAGGTCAGACATGCTGTGTGGCTACATCGCAATGATCAGACTCTTCCGACGGTGATCAGATTGCGGCGATCTACTACCCGCACAAAGATATTGTGTTCTGAACACATTACAGTAAAGCGTTTACTGTTTGAATTTGAAATTCAAAAGTAAATGAATGCATGCTATATATCATATTTAGATCTTAGTGTAGGGTAAATTCATATTAATTAATTAGATTAATTAATATTTTTTCACTGTAAAATCATAATTTTGAAAAAATTTTAAAATTACCATTTTATCCCTGCACTGAATTTTCTCCACATTAAGTCCATCTTGGTCTAGTTAAAGATATGGACCCATTCAACTACAACTATTGGAGTTGAGTCTAGAGTGTCCTTGACCTAATCTAATTCAACTTTTGATTAGATTTGACCAATTACTCTAATTTAGTCCATTTCTTTAAGCTAACCTTAGGTCTAACCCAATTATGGATCTAATCCATCTAACCCATTGACCCATAAGTTTATGCAATTGTCTTAGGTCTTAATTCACAATTCTAAACCAACTTGACAATACTTAATTCTTTTAATTAAGTATTTGGGCTAATAGGTCAGGGTTTAGCATTTCGAAAATAATTTTTAAATTTGAAAGGTTTTATTTTCTGTTCACCAAACATGTTGACTCATTTCATAAATAGAACAGCACATTTTATAAATAGCAATCCTATTGCTAATTACATAACAGAAAATAATTCAATCAAAATAAATCATGAATATTCTTTTAGATCTAATCTAATACATTCATGATAAATTTTACAATTGAACCTTTATAATTAAGTCCTTTCGCTGCTTCATCTGCATGGGATATAATTACAGCGGCATCTCTACCGCCATAGGAGACCCCATCAAATGGGAGGAGAGGGCCTTTAAACCCTACTTTTCTCCTATGACCGGACGGCCATGGCAACCAACCCAATTCGATTACTTGCTACTTGGATCAAGTATATCTAAATATACCAATTTCAAAATTTAAATTTCAAATTTCAAATTTTAAATTTTAAATTTTGAATTTTAAATTTCAAACAAATTTCAAATTTCAAATTTTTGAATTTTAAATTTTGAATTTTAAATTTTGAATTTTAAATTTAAAATTTTAACCAAATTTCAAATTTTTAATTTCAACCAAATTTTAAATTTTAAATTTCAAATTTTGAATTTCAAATTTTTGAATTTTAAATTTTGAATTTTAAATTTCAAAATTCAAAATTCAAATTTCAAATTTTGAATTTTAAATTTTTGAATTTTGAATTTCAAACAACTTTCAAAATTCAAATTTTAAATTTTGAATTTCAAATTTCAAATTTAAACTTTTAGATTATAACTTAATCTATGCATGCAAATTTATATATCATATCTTAGAACTTGCTCTGATACCATTTGATGTGAAATTCAGTGTAGGGGTAAAATGGTAATTTTAAATTTTTTTCAAAATTATGATTTTACAGTAGAAAATATTAATTAATCTAATTAATTAACATATGTTTACTCTATACTAAGATCTAAATATGATATACAGTATGCATGTATTTAAATTTAAAATTTGAATTTGACCAGTAAATACTTTACTGTAATGTGTTCAGAACACAATACCTTTGTGCGGGTAGTAGATCGTCGTAATCTGATCACTGTCGGGAGAGTCTAATCATCGTGACATAGCCACACAGTGTATCTGGCCCCTGTGGATCATCCACATGAAGCTCCCGGCCTGATCGACTCCTCACGAGTGCTAGCTCGTTGTAGAGCCCTTTCGATGGTCGATGCTGATCGAACTCCTTTGATCGATGTCTGCCGATTCTTTGGATACTCTAGATCATTAGCAGACATGCTTGAGAGGATGTTGAAGATCTTCTTAAAATTTGGTGGGCTCACGACACTCGTAGCTCACCTTCTCACTTCTCGAACCCTAGGCTGAAACCCTAGGGAACACACTGAAAACCCTGTGCCCAATTTTTTTTCTTTTCTTTCTTTTTCTCTAAGAAGTTTTAGACTTCCTACTCATGCACAAGGGTTCCTCACACCCCACTTTCTCTCTCAAAAATTTTTTTTATGCACGCCCCACCTTTCTCTCCTTTTTAAAACAACGTCGAACGTGTCTTATCCGCGTGAGAGGATAAAGATAAGTGGTTGCACATTTGAATTCAAATTGAGTTTGAATTCAAATGCAAACCAACTCATCCCTATCCACTTATGGCGTGAGAAGAGAAGGGTGCGGACTCTTTGTGCATGGAAAGGTTTCATGAGAAACCTTTTCTCGTGTAAGTTATGTGGCACACAAGATGGATAAGTATGAAGGCACAAGAGATAAGTTATCCATTCAAATTCAAACATGCTTTGAATTTGAATGGTTAACTAATCAGCTTTATCCATCCATATGATGCACAAATGTGGGCGTGGGGAGGGCTTTGCATGAGAAAAAATTTATGAGAAATTCTTTCTCGTGAATTCAAATGGGCACAGTGGATGTGAGGTGGCGCAGGGAGTTTGGGTCAAGGTGGTTTCATTATTTAAACCAACCTAATTGAACCAAATAAGTTAGGCTCAATTAGACTAATTTAAATCCAACTTAATTAGATTTAATTAGGCTCAATAAAATTCTAATCAAATCAGAAATTGATTAAGCCCAACCCCCGATCAAATCAGGGACCAAACCATCTCGACGATTAGGTCAACTCTTAACCTAATCGGGTCAAACCCAACTGAATCCAATTCAATTGAACTTGATCCAAAAGTAATTACTCAATCAAATTGAGTTAATTAGCGATCAAATCACTAATTAAATCTATCATAAATATTGAGTCCAAATTCGATGGGATCAGAATTCATCGATATGAAATTCTGATCGAAAAGTCTCAAACTAGTGGGACTCTTGACCCTGATACCCAAAATATGTGGGACTCATGATCAGAGAATCCTGATTCTTGATCATAGAGTCTCAGATATGTAAGACTCATAGTCCATGAACATTAGGACTCTTCATCAGCCATCAGATCAGATAGGAACCTCTAATGTGTGTGACCCCACAGGTTTGAACCTAAGCCGGTAGCACAGGAACCAATCTTGTACTAATCGAAGTGACCATCTAGCAATGATACCCGACATCCGGATAGGTCGAATAGTCACAATCATAACACTCAGAACTTACGTGAATATGGTTACTGTATAATTCATCCCTTTTGACCCCTGTGTTTAGGATGACTCAAGGTTAAACTGTCAACCCTGATTAGATCATTCAAGTCGTGCTCAACTCAAACAGTCCTGTGACTCCTCACTAGGACTATCCTGGTCAAGATTTTGCTAAATTAAAATACGACTGTACACAGCTCTAGAACTGGAGTGGTCAATCCCATCTTGACACACGTATCGACAGGTCAAGTACTTGACTACACCCAGCATCCTTCTGTCACTGAATTAGAAATTCAGGTAGTCCTGTGCCTAAGTGCAGTGAGTTGCTTGCAAGTCACCGTGGCGGTCTCAGGTCGGAGGGATAGTTATACTCATATCCCATCAGAGTAAATCTTGACAGCAGAAATAGCTCCGGAGTCGGTCACGTTCAGTGTAGATGTACCCTTATATCTCACCTGTATGCCATACCAGTGTCTCCATACTCCTTTGTTAAGAGGACAACCAACCTATATGGCACACAACGACCTATGCTCGATAAACATTATTGTCCTTGGTAACAACGTATCATTTGGTCGCAAACAGATTTAAAGACTAAACGACAAATCCTCCTTTGTCGAGTCTAAATAGTCCTAAGGACTTCACCACAATACAGGTGATTTATGTCACAAATTGACATAAAAAGTATCAATTAATATCTAAATTATCTAACTTTATTAAGAAATTGATACTTGTTATTATATTTTGCAGAAGAAGAGATCATCAATAGAAAGAACAAGGAAAGAGGATTCCAACGACGCAAATTTTATGCAAAACGGAGTTAAATTGACCCAGAAATTGAAGAATGAAGAAAGAAGACTCAATTGGGTCAAACCCGAGTCAAATCAGATCAAAATTGGTCAAAAATCAACTGATTTGGTGATCTGGTTAGCCTCCTGGTCCACAGCAACAGGCGCATGGACCATGGACCCATCGGCGCACTATAAACCCTCTAAAACCTCTTAGTCCCACATCGGAAGTTTTGAAAACCTTATAACCCCCAAATGCCTATAAAAAGCCCCCAAAGGCCCTTGTTTTATGTATTCTTCCTTCCGATCAAGCTTGTAACCCTAGATAGTGGGGTTTTTAGCTCTCTTTTCAAGCCTCGAGCTTTGAAGTTTTTGTAATAAATTTTTTTTATATATAAAATCTTATTTTTATGCAATTTCATCTCTTTACATTATGCAATTTATTTTTCTTGCAATTAGGATAGTTTAATTTATGCAATTTAATTTTATGCAATTAGGTTAGTTTAAATTATGCAGTTTAAATTTATGCAATTAGGATAGTTTAATTTATGAAATTAGGATAGTTTATTTTTCTATATTTAAATTTTGCAAGTAGATTTAAATCATGTCTAGCTAAGTATCCCTTCTAGGGTTTGCGATGAAGCTAGATCATGAGTAGAGATTTTACATAGGGTTCTTTCTTTTTCTTAGGGTTTCTTTTTCTTCCTCTTTTGTCAAGAATTTTTGATGAACTACAGTTGGGTCAGAGTCCCTTCATAGTTCATGCTTGATT
This sequence comes from Elaeis guineensis, assembly GCF_000442705.2. NCBI lineage: Eukaryota > Viridiplantae > Streptophyta > Magnoliopsida > Arecales > Arecaceae > Elaeis > Elaeis guineensis. The sequence goes on along the minus strand of NC_026002.2, from coordinate 56,511,438 downwards.
CAGTGCATAGGAGGAGAAAACCCTAAGGGATCCTAGTTACTACTCCCCTGTAAAGAATCTTGATGGGTTATCGTTGGGCCTTAGTCCCTTCATAATCTATGCTTGAAAAAAACAAGAGGAGTAGTCGTTAGGATCAATAAGAAAAATTCTAGGTAGAATTTCCTAATCTAGATCTAGTGGATTCAAAAACCCTAGATCCTTAGTCTTATTGTCTTTAGCAAACAACTTTCGACTTTCGATTTTTGTTAAAGCTCGCTTGAGCATAGATTTGAAAATCATTTTTAAAACCAAGTCTCTGTGGGATCGACCCGTACTCGCTGGTCGTGCTACTCTGCACACCGTGCGCTTGCGGTTTTATTTACAAATTTTAAGATTTGAACATCAAGTTTTTGGCGCCGTTGCCGGGGATTTGGCGTTTTAAATTATTTTCAAATATTTGTTCTTCATGCGTTATAACTCTCTTTTTTTTTTCTTTAGGTTTCTATATTTAGTTGGTGATTGCTGGAAAACTCAGGTACGCTTCTAATTTCTCTTTTATTATTTTTAGTTAATTACTTTTGCTTTTAGACCTAATCATTTGAATTTACTTAATCACAAAAAAAAAAATATATAAAACAAAACAAAAGACATTTCATAATCGTGAAGTAAAATATCAAAATAAAAAAAAAATTCTAAATTAAAATCTTTTACATTCTTGGTCATCTTGGTTATTTGTATTTGCATTTTCATAATTAATCTAAGGGCATCAACCCATTAACAAGATAAGGTGGGGATTTCATTACCCTTCCTTAGCCCAAAAACCATCTCCATCATATTGCATTACCTAGACTTTTAATCTTAAAATCAATTAGACGTCAACCTTAAGGAATTCGAGCTCAATAGGACAAGGAACCCTAAGAGTTCTACCAAGTTTGAGTTGTTTGATTAGTTGGTGTCTAGGCAAGTCCCTGAGGGTGGTTTGTTAAATTGGTTCAGTTGCTAGCCTGGCCAACTCGTTTGGTGTCTAGAAAGGCAACGATGAGTGAACCTCCCACCTCTTATACTTACCTGGCTAACTAGTTGATCAATCTCCACTTGGAAGGTTTGAAGGGTCATCTTGGAACAGTTAGGAGCTGTCTAGATTTAGGTTAACCCTAGGATAGATTGAGTTTAATTTATTGATTCACTTGTTTGAAAAAAAAAAAAAATTTAAAATTTAAATTAATTTGGTTACTTTTCTTTAGATTTAGGACTCCTTAGGATCTTCTCTTTAGAACTTTTTCTCTTTTCTTTCTTTTCCTTATACATAAAAATTTTTATTAAAAAAAAAATATATATATAAACATCGAGAACCGTACACCTCGTGTGTGGAGAAGAGTGTCGGGTCGTCTAGTTAGGATTGAGTCAATTCCTGTTGTTCCAATGGCTGAACCAATCCAACCCATGACCCTTAAGGATTTGTGTTATCCAGTTGGCTCCATCCAACCATCTTGTATCAGGTTGCCACAACCGACAGCTAACAATTTTGAAATCAAACCTCAAATCATAAATATGCTTCCAAAATTCACAGGATTAGAGGATGCTTATATATTTATTAGAGAATTTGAGGAGGTATGTGCAACCATGAAACTGCAATTAACAGAGGATGAGGTCAAACTTAGATTAATCAACTTTGCCCTTAAGGACAATGCTAAGAAGTGGCTTTATAGTCTGCCAAACTATTCTGTCACTACCTGGGAGGGCTTTGTGAGAATATTTTTAAAAAAATATTTTCCCCATCATAAAACAGCTAGGATTAGGAATGAAATAAATCAATTTTACCAACTAGCTGGTGAATCATTTTGGAAGTACTTTGATCGTTTCAAGAATCTTTTGACCCAATGCCCACACCATGGAATAGAAACTTGGAGACTGTGCCAGATCATCTATGAGGGGTTAGATTCAAACTCAAGAACCATGCTAGAGTCCATGTGCCAAGGCCAATTTATGGACAAAGAAACTACTGAAGCTTGGCAATTCTTAGAAGACCTAGCCGAGAAAAATTTACAGTGGGAAACAACTAGGGAACCTGATAAAGCTACACCTTCAAGAGGAGGAATGCATCAAATTCAACCAACCCTAGCATCAGAGGCCAAGATTGCAACCTTAACACGTAGATTGGAAGCCTTAGAATTACAGAGACCAGCCAATGTAAATCAAATATCTGCACCCATGTGTAAAGGGTGCAATGCACCAGACCATGTCTTAGAAGAATGTTCCTACTCGAATGAGTGTGCACAGGTGAATGCCACCTATCAAGGACCATTGAACAATCCTTATGCACCCACATATAACCCAGGTTGGAGGAATCACCCAAATTTCTCATGGTCCCAGAATCCTAATGTAGGTAATCCAAATTTCAATCAGCAAAATCTAAGGTCCAACCCAGTAATGAACAACCCGCCAGGCTTCCATGATAATGACAAGAAAATTACCTCTTTAGAGAAAAGCCTAGAAGCCATGATGAAGACACATACCAGCTTTATGCAAACCACGGGTCAACTCATAAATAATAACACCCAAGCTATAGCCCGTCTGGAAATGCAAGTAAGTCAGCTGGCTTCGACCATTAGTGAACGAGAACATGGTAGGTTACCTAGCCAACATGAGCCAAATCCTAGGAACCAAAATGGTCCACGACCCCAACAAGAAAACCAAGTTAATGGTGTAAATGCCATTCATACCTTAAGATCAGGAAAACAAATAGACAATAAGGTAGTTGCACTTGATGATATAGATGACTCATCTACCGAGTCACCTTCTAAAACTACTACCTTTCAACCTCAAGCACCAGAAACTGAAAATTCACCTAGTCCAGTACTTAAAAGTCCTAGAGTTCCTTTTCCAAACAGACTGAAATCCAATAAATCTGAACATTTAGATAAAATTTTAGAGGTATTTAAACAAGTCCAAGTTAATATTCCTCTTTTAGATATAATCCATCAGGTTTCAACTTATGCCAAATTTTTAAAAGATCTCTGCACTAGGAAAAGGACCACTAATGTACCAAAGAAAGCATTTTTGGCTGCAAGTGTCAGTTCATACCTATCTAGCCATGTGCCAATTAAATATAAGGACCCTGGAGCTCCAACAATTTCTTGTGTTATTGGAGAAACCAATATAAAAAAGGCCTTGCTAGATCTAGGAGCTAGTGTGAATATCCTTCCATATTCGGTGTATGAACAACTAGGATTAGAAAAACTTCAACCTACTGGGATCATATTACAGTTAGCCGATAGATCTCTCAGGATCCCTAAGGGAATGGTCGAGGATGTTCTAATAAAGGTTGAAAATTTTATTTTCCCTGTAGATTTTATTGTTTTAGAGACTGAGCCAGTTACGAATCCTAAAGGACATATACCTGTCATTTTAGGAAGACCATTCTTAGCTACGGCCAATGCTGAAATCAATTGTCGAAATGGTCTAATGAAGTTATCCTTTGGGAATATGACCATTGAGCTTAATGTTTTTAACTTAGAACAGGAATCCTCTTCTCATGCTGATGTCAATGTAGTCCAAGATGGTATTTATGAATCCATTGACATTAGTGATGATGAAGTCGACTTAGAGTTTAACCCCTGGTTAATCCATGAGTCTGAGGATGTCAATGAAATACTTAAAGAAAATCAGATTAATCAGGAATCGACACTTCCTACTGAACCAATCATTGAGATGGTGAACTCATCACCTAAACCATCGATAGAGGAAGCACCCATTTTAGAACTGAAGCCCCTCCCAGAACATCTCAAGTATGCATATCTAGGACCCAAAGAAACTTTGCCTGTAATTATTGCATCAGACCTAGATCCCAAGCAAGAGGAGGAGTTATTGTCAGTTCTAAAAGTAAATCAAGAGGCAATAGGTTGGACCATAGCAGATATCAAAGGAATAAGCCCTTCTATAGTTCAACATAGAATATACTTAGAGGAAGAGGCTAAACCAACAAGAGAAGCCCAAAGAAGGCTTAATCCAGTTATGAAGGATGTAGTTAAAAAGGAGATTCTGAAACTCCTAGATAGTGGAATAATTTATCCTATTTCTGATAGCTCTTGGGTAAGCCCAGTTCAAGTAGTACCCAAGAAATCTGGGGTAACAGTGGTCCAAAATGATGCAAACGAACTTATCCCAACTAGGACCCAAACAGGATGGAGGGTCTGTATAGACTATAGAAAGTTGAATGCTGCGACAAGGAAAGATCACTTTCCTTTGCCATTTATTGATCAAATGTTGGAAAGACTAGCCGGACAAGAGTTTTACTGTTTTCTTGATGGATACTCCGGTTACAACCAGATCCCCATAGCCGCTGAAGATCAAGAAAAGACTACATTCACCTGTCCATTTGGTACTTTTGCCTATAGACGAATGCCCTTTGGACTATGTAATGCACCGGCAACCTTTCAGAGATGCATGATCAGCATGTTTTCAGATATGATAGAATGATTTCTAGAAATTTTTATGGATGACTTTTCTGTTTTTGGTCTAACCTTCTCCGAGTGTCTGAATCACCTGCAATTAGTTCTAGAACGATGTAAGGAGAAGCACCTAGTTCTCAACTGGGAAAAATGTCAGTTTATGGTCAAACAGGGAATAGTTCTTGGCCATGTCATTTCTAAAAAGGGGATTGAAGTGGACAAGGCCAAAATAGATCTAATTGCAAGTCTTCCACCACCTAAATCTGTGAAAGAAATACGTTCATTTTTAGGTCATGCTGGATTCTATAGAAGGTTTATTGCCAACTTTAGCAAAGTAGCACGTCCACTGACTAATCTTTTGGCAAAGGATACCAAATTTGAATTTACTCATGAGTGCTTGGAATCCTTTGAATTTCTAAAAAATGCACTTGTATCAGCTCCAATCATTCATCCTCCTGTCTGGTCTGAACCATTTGAATTAATGTGTGATGCGTCCGATCATGTTGTGGGCGCAATCTTAGGTCAACGAATAAATAAGCTGCCTAGAGTGATATATTATGCAAGTAAAACCTTAAATGATGCGCAGCTTAACTACACCACAACTGAGAAGGAGTTCCTTGCCGTTGTCTTTGCTTTAGAGAAATTTAGATCTTATTTGGTTGGGACCCACACCATTGTTTACACCGATCACTCAGCCATTAGACATCTCCTAGCAAAGAAGGATGCCAAGGTACGTTTAATCAGATGGATTTTGCTCCTTCAAAAATTTGACCTAGAAATTAGGGACAAGAAAGGCACTGAGAACGTTGTAGCAGATCATTTATCCCGAATTCCAGTTGCACCATCTAGTGAGCCACCCATCAATGAATCTTTTCCAGATGAGCAACTCATGTCTGTGTCTACTGAACCTTGGTTTGCTGATATTGTAAATTATTTAGCCATAGGCAAGATACCTTCTCATTGGACTAAGCAGGATAAATATAAATTCTTTGCCCAAGTGAAGTATTTCATTTGGGATGATCCTTATCTTTTTAAACAATGTCCTGATCAAATTATTAGAAGGTGTATCCCAGATAACGAAGTCATGAATATTTTATCTTTTTGTCATGATCAAGCATGTGGGGGTCACTTCGCGTCTAAGAAAACTGCTGCTAAGGTTCTCCAATGTGGTTTTTATTGGCCCAATTTGTTTAAGGATGCTTATGAATATTGTAAAAGTTGTGCTCAATGTCAGAAAATGGGTCGAATCACCAAGCGACACATGATGCCACTCAACCCAATCTTGGTAGTTGAAGTTTTTGATGTTTGGGGGATCGATTTCATGGGACCATTTCCAAATTCCTTTGGAAATGAATATATTCTAGTAGCAGTTGATTATATTTCAAAATGGGTAGAAGCAATTGCATGTAGAACACCCGATAGCAAAATGGTCATTAAGTTTCTTAAAGAAAATATTCTCTCCCGTTTCGGTATTCCTAGGGCAATCATTAGTGATCGGGGAACCCATTTTTGTAACCGACCTTTTGCAACATTGATGAAAAAGTATAATGTCACCCACAAATTGGCCACACCATATCATCCTCAAACTAGTGGGCAAGTTGAAGTGTCAAACCGACAAATCAAACAGATCCTGGAAAAAACTGTTAATGCCAATAGAAAGGATTGGTCTTTAAAATTAATTGATGCACTTTGGGCATACCGAACCGCTTTCAAGACCAATCTAGGAATGTCTCCTTATAGGATTGTGTTTGGTAAACCATGTCACTTGCCTATTGAGATAGAACACAAAGCCATGTGGGCCATCAAACAACTAAATACAAATTTGAACGATGCTGGAAACCATAGGAAGCTTCAATTGAATGAATTAGAAGAACTTAGAAATGAAGCCTATGAAAATGCAAGGATATACAAGGAACGAACCAAAGCATTTCATGATCAATCAATTATAAGAAAAACTTTCAATATCGGACAAAAGGTGCTCTTATATAACTCTAGATTACATCTGTTTTCAGGAAAGCTTAGGTCTAGATGGACAGGACCATTTTTAGTAAAGAAAGTTTTTTCACACGGAGCTGTTGAGATTGAAAACCCAAGTAATGGTGTTATCTTTAAAGTTAATGGTCAACGATTAAAACCATTCTTGGAATTACCTGTCAAGACTGTTGAAGATGCCATGGTTCTTTATGAACCAACTTATTCTGATTAAGTTGCTTCGAGGTTTGGTCTGGCTGAAGACATAAAACTTAGCACTTCTGGGAGGCAACCCAGCTTATTTAATTTCTAATGCTTTCTTTGTTTTCAGTTTGCTTAGGACAAATAAATTAGATAAACTCCATTGGGGACAATGTCGGTCAAGTTGAGGGGAGAGCTTGAACAAAATCAGGTGTTATCATTTCCTTTTCCTTCCACTATGAGTTATTTCTTGCATTTAATATATTATGTAAAAAAAAAATAAAAAAATAATAAATATATATATATATATATATATATATGAAATAAATTAATCTATAAAAGAAATAAGAGTAAGTTAGAAAGTATTTGCTAATGTAGTGAGTCACGGAGAAGATTAGCTGGTTAGACTCTTGGTGGCTTAGGTCATTTAAAGACTATTAGCACTTCCAATTGCACATGCACACTAACAAGGTAAAGTAGGTGTTAATTGTAAGGCCAATTAAGGATTTGAGTATTATTTAAATTAGATAATTTTCTCTACATCCCAATTGAAGAAATTTGAATTTAAGGAAAGAGCTACCTGCCTGAAATAAAATGCAAAACACAGAGTAAATGTGGATTGCCCTAAGCCTAGTAACCGGGTCTCTTCACCTAAGTCAAGTGTTGAGATTCGCGTCAAACGGTGGTGGGAAGGCCAGGATGCTCAGCAAAAAAAAAAAAAAAAAAAAAAAAAAAAAAAAATAGTGTGAAAGCTACCTTAGTTCTTTGTTTAATCTGGGGTGTATAGAAAATTAATCGAACTAAGTTATGAAAAATGATACAATTGGCCTGTACAAGTTAATACTGAAATACTAAGTTAGTTATCACTCACACAAGTGCTATAAAACTTTAAGTGTACTCTAAGAAAGCTTCTAAGTAGACTGACTACCGATTCTAATTCGAAGCTCATTACTTAGTAATACTAGAAAACTTCTTGAATTTCGATCTTAAATTAATTTGCAAAGGAAGGATCTTTTTGGAATATGATCTTATTTTGGTACATTGCTAAGGGACTAGCAATGATTAAGTTGGGGGGTGTGATTTATGTCACAAATTGACATAAAAAATATCAATTAATATCTAAATTATCTAACTTTATTAAGAAATTGATACTTGTTATTATATTTTACAGAAGAAGAGATCATCAATAGAAAGAACAAGGAAAGAGGATTCCAACGGCGCAAATTTTATGCAAAACGGAGTTAAATTGACCCAGGAATTGAAGAATGAAGAAAGAAGAGTTTATTAGAAGATGATAATTTGTGATAAAAAATATTAAAATAACTTTTATTTATTTATAATTTATGTACTAATACAAAAGAAGCACAACCGTCAACAGGCTGACAATTAGCTTTGGAACACTATTCCCAACACTTCCCATGCCTTCAGTAGAGATCTAAAAATTTTGTGAACAAGTTCACTGTTAGTATAAAATTTTTTCAAACTTTTTAAACTATTGATAATGTCAGTGAATCTAGTGAATATATCCATAATAGATTCATTTGAATCTATTTTTTATAATTCATATGTATAAATAAGCATATTAATTTTAGACTTCTTGACTTGGTCGGTACCCTCATGGATAACCTCCAACCTATCTTAAATTTTCTTAGCTAAAATATAAGTAGAAATTCTATTAAATTCATTAGCATCTAATGCATAATATAGGACATTCATAGATTTAGCATTTAATTCAATCAATTTCATATCAAGCTTATCCCAATCCTCTTTGGATTTAGAAATATCATTACCATCTACTTTAATTGTGGGTATATGTGGACCTTTGATTATCACTCTCCAAAGTTGATAATCTAATGCTTAAATATAAATACACATACATGCTTTTCAATAAGTGTAATTTGCTCCATTGAACAAGGATGGTCGATTGATTGATTGCTCTTCGATAAGAGAGGCACTCATTGGGTTGCCATTTAATCTTAACTCTTGACCGTTGTATCAAATGTGGCTGAGTACCAAACTCTAGTACCACTTGTTACCTAGCAAGACAATCCAAAAGAGGGGATGAATTGGGTTTTCAAAAATTTAAACAAGATATGTGCAGATTTTGCAAAACAATGAGGAATGTGTGAGTGCAGAAGATTATGCAATCGAGTAAGCAAGAATATAAAAGATATGGAAGGAGAAATAGAAGGCAAGCAACCCGCAAACACCATAACTTTTATAGTGGTTCGGTGCCCTCATCACCTACGTCCACTTTCTAAGATCTCTTGAGAATTTTTACTATAATCTATCCAAGATTACAGCCGATAGCTTTTTTGGGCTCACTATCCAAATTTTAATTGCTTTTGCACAGAATCACCAACCAAAACCTAACCCAAGCCAATCCTTAGCTTACAATCTAATTGTAAGATTTGAATGAGCCTATCCCCTAGCTTCAATCCCCAATTGAAGCTAGTTACAGCAGAATAGATGAAAATAAAGTAATAAAACTATAAAAGTTCCTTTAATAAGCAAATGATTGTCGATAAGGTTTGTGGAATCTCTTTTTGAGGAAGCTTTTCAGTTGAGAGAGCTATCTTCTTACTGAAAAGACTCTCTTGATTTGATTGTTCAGGTGGTTGGGGAGTGAAAGCACTCTATTCAATACTTTTAGATCTTTACTTGTTATTTTTCACTTTTCTCTTTGATTCTCACTTTCTTATCTTGTCAATCAATTGTTGGAAGTGTTAAATCACTATTTGAAAGTCCAAAAAGCTATTTTTGACTGTTGAAATCCAAAATAGAGTCGTTGGACACAAATTTGCAAAGTTTTAAAAATTTTGTAGAACTAACCGTGAAAACTTGAGTCAACATGGATTGAGCTTGATTCGACTCGAATGACTTTCTGTTAGAAAACCGCTATGATTTCGTATGTGTAGTTTAAAAATTTTTTTAGATATTAAATAGTAGAAATAAATTAATTATAATATTTTTAATTAAACTACATACCAGATCTAATCTGAAAATCATAGTTAAGATCTTAATACAAATATTCAACCATGATCTGATATTTGAAAAAGAAAAATAATTTGTTAGTAAAATAAATTGGAGATCAGATCTCCATACCTTGAATCCTGTGGATGTCCCAGGTTCTGATCGTAGCCGTGCATGTGTCCGACCTCTACTGGTATCCATACGGAGATGTCGATCGAAGTAGCAAAATTATCGATATGCTAGCACCTTGCAGATCTCACTCCTCATCCTTGGATGTAGATCTCTTCTTCCATATCTTGAAAAAGGAGATCACCATGCGAACTCTTTTGCGCAGATTCGATGGAATCTGAACCAGATCACTATGAAGAGAAAAAGAACCCTTCTTCTCTTTTTTTCTCTCTATTTTTCCTTCTTAGATCTGATCTCTATCAGATCTTGGCATGAAAGATGAAGGAAGGAGGGCATTGGGATGTAAGAAAGAAAGATAGTTGGTGAAAGGAAAAATAGACATCTTAAAGGAGCCATCCCCTCTCTCACGCAACAATTCTTTCACCCCCAATAATTTTTTTTCACACCAAATATGATCCCACCCTTTCTTAATCAGATAAAATTTCAAATCATCAAATGAATGGATGAGATGAGAAGATGTTAAGAAGCAACATCGCAAGAAAGGAACCATCCAAAACTTTCTCACGCACGCACACCATTTTTCAATATTTTTGTTGCATAAAAATATCATTTCTTACACACCATATCAGATGAAGTTTTATCCTATTTTGAATCAAATTCAAATAGAAAAAATTTGGAAGAAAAAAAAACTCAGATATGGTGGGGCACCAATAGTTGGCGCCCCCTCTCATTAATGCGCACAAGAAGAAATAAGGGGCACATCTTAACATGCACTCTCCCCTTCTTAGTATGATTTCTAGAGAGATAGTCTTAGGAGATCTGGGCTCTCTGAGTCATGGTTCATTTGGTTTAGATAGAGTCTCAATCAGGTTCAAATCGAGTCCAAACAAGTCAAATTCAAAAAGGCTGTCAAGCCTGATCCAATCAAGCTTGTAATCTAAATCTGATTTGCATAATTGAATCCAATTAGTATTAAATTAAATTAAATTTAATTAAATTAAATTTAAATTAATTAAAATTTAATTTATAATTTAATCAATCTCAAAAAAATTATAACATTTACAATTATGTCCCTGCACTAACAATTAGCAGCTACCAAAACTGTAATACTTACAAATTAGCAGTTTTCAAAATTCAAACTATCAATCTGATTGATAATTTGAATATGATCCAAATCATTGATCAGATCATGCTCTTTTTGTATGTGACCCCTCAGATTCTATTTTGTCTATTAGTGAGACATACCGTGATCTCCATCACAGTATCATCGAAACTCTTTTCGATGGGCTGAAACAATTCTAACTCACCTCAACAAAGATCATTGATCCAAAAATGATCTCAGTGAGTTCTCATGATCCATCAGTGATGTCTAGCAATATGTAGTGGTAACCTAGTAGAATAGAAAAGTAAACTCTTAGGTGCAGTTATCGTGTGATATAATCCCTCTATCGTGAGTCCCGACTTGATGGAGGTCATGGAGAACTCGTCAAACCCCATCGTCAGTGATATGCTAGATTTGCTCGACTCAAGTTCATCTGTGAATCCCGTAAAATTTTTTTTTAGTATTCACACTTACTCTGATCAGAGATTTTCTGAACTTAATCTTACGAATCACATAAGACTTCTTCTTTTCTAATAAGGTTGATAAATTTTATCTAGGTGCATCCTACTCCAAACAGCAAATCTGAACCTACAATAGCCAACATACACAGCAAAGATCTGAATGGCTAGAGATCAAGAAAATATACAGTTAAACTAAGTAGCCTCACTGTAAATAGCTAACACACTACAGATCAGAGGATCAGTCACACCACTGCAGCATCAAGAAAATCACTGATGAGTGAATAGACATCCAAGTAGTTTCTCGTGTTGGTCACACTCATTGCAAGTTATTCTCTAACAACCATCTGCACTCTCATCCCAGTGTCTCTATACTGTAGACTCGAGACTCATCTATCCTAAAGAGAGATGATCCATGTACCAATCTTGAATGGATTGATCACTGTCCTCTATGATGATCTTTTGATCGAGAATATTTAGAAATTAACCACTAATGATGTATGTCTCAAATTCTCAACCTCTTGAAATATACAAAATCATCTTTATTAATTTTTAGGATAAATTATAGACACGTAAGACATGATTAGTTATAAAGACTATCCATCAAATACAAAATATATCCTAGAGAAAGATATGTGTCAGTCAAGATTGGCTTCAAAGACCACATCTAACAAACTTTCACTTGCACTAAAGTCAATCTGCCATATACCTGAGCCACATCTTCTGAAGACAGGCTTCGGTGTTTAGCTAGCTAAGTGACTTGGGTCTACCATATTTTATGTAGAGTTTACTCTCTGTACCTCCATGTATTTTTACTTGAGGTAATCGCTTATATCTCTATTCTATATGTATAGACTTCTGATGAGACCTTGGTTCCTTAGCAAAAGGCTATGGACCATTATCTTTGTAGTACAATATCAAAGTATCCAATAGTATGACATTTAGTTCCACAACTATCATAAGAGTCAGAACGCATCCTGCACATCTATAGCATATTCAACTTCCATTGATCAATTGCCTGAAATTCTTTCAACAAATCAAACCAATATAACTCAAGAATACATGGTGATGTAAATATTCTACCATTAGCATCAATGTATCCTTCTACTCTTAGCTCTAACCCTTCTTCAAAGATGAGGAATAATCTCTTAGTACTTGTCAAGTACTTAGGGATATTTTCACAGCAATCCAATGCTCCAAGCCTGGATTTGACTAATATCTGCTCGTGACTTTCATAGCAAGATATACCAAGTCGAGTACATAGCTTGACATACACATATATCTAAAAGGATAACAAATCCCTTTTGAAGGTTTCAATGTGGAACCCTTTCAGCACCACTTCTATGTACTCGTAAAAATCAAACATCCTTTTAGGATCTATCTCTATAGACCTTTATTTTTAAAATATTTAACCTACATTTTTTAAAAGAAAATTCTATATGAATCCACATTATAACCAATGTCAGTATGGGACCCTCCCATTGACCTTTATATAAGTACATGATACCTCATATCATGTCATTGTAGGTTTTGGGATCATCTCTATATTCCTAATCTCTCTCGAGAAATACTTTCTCTGAATCTTTTGTAAGAATACCAAGTATCTTTCTAAAGGATGGGAGTCCTGCTAAATCTACAAAGTGGAGGAGGTACTGCATATACTGGCTCATTTTAAATAGGTTGTATAGATCCTATGACTCATTGTTCTTTAGAGATTTTCTCTGTGAGTTCATCCTCCCACTGTTTTTAAGAAAACAGTATAATTGCTCACAATCATATTGTGAACTACTAAGAAGAGAAAACAAAATCCCAAACCCTTTTAGGATACACCATAAATGAGCTCTCACAGACCTATCCTCTAACTTATCCACCATAACATATCTCATATGGTATGGTGAAACCAATTTTATAAAAAATCTAATTTAAATTTCAAAAATTAAATCTTGTTTCAAAAAAATAATAATTAATCTAGTGATGTTCATGATAGACCGGACCATATCTCATATAGCACCATTATTCCTCATAGATACACCATAGAGCTGAGGTATATAAGGAGAATTCCATCATGAAATTATGTCATTCTCCTTAGATAATGGATAAATTTTCTATTGGTATAGCATCCTCGATCTGATCGAAGTACTTTTAAATTTTTTTCAATTTATCTTTTTTACTTCACATCTGAATTCTTTGAACATTTCAAAATGTTTCAAATTTGCATCTCATATACATACCTATACCATGACTGTTCATCGATAAAGGTAATGAAGTAGTGATAATCTCTTAGTCTGACTCATCAAATGGGCTATGCACATCGTATGTGTACTAGGATAAGTATCTCAGTGGTCCTATCTTTTTGACCCACAAAGAATGCCATGATCTAACCAAAAGAATCATTTATATACTTCAGATTATTTGGTTCTGGATCTCTCAGACCCAATGGCATTCACTATTTTGCTCAAATAAGTTCTTTCACAAATGCATCATCATGCAAATAATAATAAACTAAATCCAAACGATAATCATCGAGATTAGGTACCCATAGTTTCAGTGCAACTTTTGCACCAATATCGACTCAAAAGAGTCATTTCACCTTCTCTCAGTCTTCTTCATTTTTTAGACCTTATTATAAAGTGCATAATATGTACTAGAATCTAATGAAAAAAAAAAATTATAAGATCAAATTTTGAGCAATTCGACATACCTTCCGAAAGAATGTCCATAATTCTTTAAGTTCTCCAAGTATGTACCTTTGAACTTTTCAAGGTCCTTGAGTTATCAGCATATCGATCAATTCAGTTAAGATGCTATAATATTTATTCATACAATAGTTTCATAAACTATCTGTATGAATCAAAAATTGTAGAATCAAATTCATTAGCAATTTCTTATGCATGGTCATGTCGATCCTTTCAAGCTCTTCAATGTCCTTGATCATCAATCATAGACAAATTGTCCATCATGCATCTCATGCACTGTGCAACTCTGATCATCTCACAACTATTACAGATGAATCAGCATGTCATTGGTAGTTTACATACATATATTGGATTTCATCAACTATGAAGTTCAATTTATAGCACCTAACCTAATTGTCAATGTCCAACCATTTGTCAAGTATAGCTCATTGACTATGAATTGGATAAGCTGATGATATTGAGTTAACCTGGTGAAGAATCATGACTTAATTTCTAAAAGGCTAAGAACTATTCTTAGATTTTTGAGCAAAAATATGTAATTGATTTCAGTTAAGTGGTTGAAATCTAGGATTCGAGCTAGAGGGTTGGAAGCTGAAGAATTGATCATAGAGAGTAAAGATTTAATTAGATGATTGTACTTATAATAGTTTGTTCTAGAAACTTAAAAAATAAACAAAGGCTCCTACTAATTTTTCAAGTCTCTCACACTCCTCGAGTGGAGAAACGAAAATCCTAACGCGATAAGTGGTTCTAGTGGGTGTTGCAGTCCCATTGATGTATGAAACCTCACCTAACAGTTATTGATAATACGTATATCAATACGTGGATAACTCTTTATCCAGATGCTTCTCCAAGCATGTTGCAGTGACTTGGTCTTTAAGTCCTATGGCCTCACCTAATAGTTATTGGCATATTTCTTAGTTAAGTCCGACCCACCGTTCACCAGCGAGTGCAAAGTCATCATTGAGTCCCTCACCTAATAGTTATTGGGTCCAATCCTATCTTTACCCTGGGGTATCTAATGCCAATAGAGTGGCTGTGCCTTTTCGATGCAATCGAACCACTGTAACCAATCGAGAACGATCAACGTCAGAAAAGGCACCCAAATCTCTATAACGATGGAAGATCAATAGACTTAATATTTAGTGAGGAGATTTGGGTTCAGATTTCTTCAAATAGTCACATACATCTGATGTAATGACTAATCTGGTTTGGGTTAGCACATTTTATGTCTGACCAATCTAATCGGCATGGGTGAACTCAGATCAACAAGTAACCTAATACAAAATATAATAACCTAAGATGGCCAGGTAAGTAAAGATGAGTGGGGGTCCTCCCGTTGCTTTCTTAGACACCAAAGAATTGATTAGATCAGACAACGAAACCAATTAAATAACCACCATCTAATACTTATCTTAGATATCAAATTGGTTGATTAGAATTAATTAGGTAAACCTATAGACTCGGGCTCAAATCACCAAGCCAAATTTGATCTTGACTTAATCAATTTACATCGAATGTAAATCAATTTGACCAACTACAACTAAATTTAATTTTGAAGCCTTTTGACCTAATCCCAACCAACTCTTGATTAGGTTCGATCAACTGCTCAAAATCAAAAAAGATTCTAACCTAATCTAATCAATGACCCTAATTGTAGTTTAGTCTCTAAACCTAATTTGTTCAACCCATACCCGAAGCTCATGTGTTATGCATTAAAATTTAGATCTTAAATTCATAATTTTTAGATCTTATAATTTTAAATCTCAATTCTCAATTAAGTGCATTATGTACATGGGTTTAAGTTTAGATCTTGAAATATTTTCTAATCTAAATCATTTTATTATATCTCATACAATATGATTGTCTGTAGAATCGAGTCGATTCATCCTGGCACACGAATCAACTTGTCACAATGAGTCAGCACACACTGAGACAAATAGAAACCTATAGACCTAGCCTGTACAATTGAGTCTCTAAACTAAGATCTCGAGTCGACTCTAACAAAAATGAGTCAACTCACTTCAATAACTTGAGTCAACCCAATTGAGAATCAAGTCAACTCCACAGGCATCCCAGTCACAGTTTCATATTTTCATGCAAACAGAACTTAGTATTTTGGATCAAGGGTTTTGCAGAAATTAAGTTTTAGATCATGTGTCATATATCACATATAATATTTATCGATTTAAAATACATAAAAAAATATACATAATCTGATTTAAATCTAAAATATTTAACATATACAAATTTTTTATTCGTTGTTTATCTTCATGAGAAACATCATAGTTGGCACCCCTACACGTCATAAGAGAGAATCCATCAAATGGGCTAGAGAGGGACTTTAATCTCTTCATCATCTTATGATCGAACGGCCATGGAGACTATCCCAATTCAATTACTAAGCTACTAAAAATTTAATCTAACATATTACATATGTAATCAATTAAAAATCAGGTCTAATTATCTTTCACATGTCAAACATATGAATAATAACATCGAATCTATGCATGTAAGAAAATTTTAGCAAATATACTAGATCCAAATTAAACCCTAATTGATATATTCAAATCAAAAACTAATTTCAGATCTAAATAATTCATGATTTATTTTAGATCTAAAATGATTTCAGATCCAAAATAATCCTATAATCATATTACAGCATATAGAAAATTCAGATCTAATCTTAATCGATGTTCTACATTGTTTTAGGACAATTATTCAGCAAAACAGGGTCATGCCAGGACAAACTTATTTCAAAATGAGTAGATCATCAAACTAACCTTCAGATTTGATTTCTACAAATCAGATTTTAGATCTGAGGGCTTTTATGTTTGTATTAGAACCTATGCTTTGATACCACTATTAGAAAATCGCTATGGTTTCGTACGTGTAGTTTAATTTTTTTTTTTAAATACTAAGTAGCAAAAATAAATTATTTAAAATATTTTTAATTAAACTACATACTAGATTTAATCTAAAAATCATAGTTAGAATCTTGATACGAATATTCAACCATGATCTGATATCTAAAAAAGAAAAATAATCAATTAGTAAAACAAGTTGGAGGCCAGATCTCCATACCTCAGATCCTGCAGATGTCCCAAATTCTGATCATAGCTGTGCACGCATCCGGCCTCTGCTGATATCCACACAGAGATGTCTAATCAGAGCACTGAGATCACTGGTGTGCTAGCACCTTATAGATATCACTTCTCATCATTGGATCTAGATCTCTTCTTTCAGATCTTGAAGAAGGAGATCGTTGTGCGAACTCTTTCGCACAGATCCAATGGGATCTGAACAAGATCATCATAAAGAGAAAAAAAATCCTTCTTCTTCTCTTCTTCTCTCTCTTTTCTCTTCTTAGTTTCGATCTCTATCAGATCTTGGCATGGAAGATGAAGGAAGGAGGGCGTTGGGATGTAAGAAAGAAAGATAGTTGGTGCAACGAAAAATAGACATCTTAAAGGAGCCGTCCCCTCTCTCACGCAACAATTCTTTCATGCCCAATATTTTTTTTTCACACCAAATATGATCCCACCTTTTCTTAATCAAATAAGATTTCAAATCATCAAATGAATGGATGAGATGAGAAGGCACTAAGAAGCAACATCGCAAGAAAGGAACCACCCAAAACTTTCTCACACACACACACCTTTTTTCAATATTTTTGTTGCATAAAAATATTATTCCTTACATGCCATATCAGATGAGGTTTTATTCTATTTTGAATCAAATTTAAATAGAAAAAAATTTGAAAGAAAAAGAAATCCAGATAAGGTTGGGTGCCAATAGTTGGCACCCCCTCTCCTTTACGCATGCAAGAAGAAATAAAGGGCACATCTCAACTCGTGCCCTCCCCTTCTTGGTATAATTTCAAGAGAGAAAGTTTCAAGAAACCTAGACTCTCTGAGTCATAGTTCATTTGATTTAGATAGGATCTCAATCAGGTTCAAATCGAGTCCGAATCAAGTCGAATTTGAAAAGACTATCAAGCCTGATCCAATCAAGCTTGTAATCCAAATCTGATTTGGATAATTAAATCTAATTAATATTAAATTAAATTAAATTAAATTAAATTTAAATTAATTAGAACTTAATTCATAATTTAATCAGTTCAAAAAAAATTACAACATTTGCAATTATGTCCCTGCGCTAACAATTAGCAGCTGCCAAAATTATAACGCTTACAAATTAGTAGTTTTCAAATTTTAAATTATCAATCTGATTGATAATTTAAATATGATCTAAGTCATTGATCAGGTCATGCTCTTTTTGTGTATAACCCCTCAAGTTCTATTCTGTCTGGTAGTGAGACATACCGTGATCTCCATCACAGTATCATCGAAACTCTTTTCGATGGGCTGAAATGATTCCAACTCACCTCAACAAAGATTGTTGATCCAAAAATGATCTTAGTGAGTTCTCACGATCTATCAGTGACATCTAGCAACATGTAGTGGCAACCCATTAGAATAGAAAAGTGAACCCCTAGGTGTAGTTATCGTATGATACAATCCCTCTATCGTAAATCCCGACTTAATAGAGGTCATGGAGAACTCATCAAACCTCATCGTCAGTCATATGCTAGATTTGCTTGACTTGAGTTCATCTGTAAATCTTGTGGAAACTCTTTTTTAGTATTCACACTTACTCTGGTCAAAAATTTTCTGAACTCAATCCTACGAATTGCATAGGACTTCTTCTTTTCTATCAAGATCGATAGATTCTATTTAGGTGCATGCTACTCCAAACAGTGAACCTAAACCTACAATAGCCAACGTACATAGTAAAGATCCGAATGGCTAAAGATCAAGAAAACGTGCAGTCAAACTAAATAGCCTCACTGTGAAAGCCAACACACAGTAGGTCAAAGGATCAGTCACACCACTGCAGCATCGAAAAAACCACTGATGAGTGAGTAGACATCCATGTGATTTTTCGTGTTGATCACACTCAGTGCAAGTTGTTCTCTAACAACCACTTGCACTCTCATCTTAGTGTCTCTACACCATAGACTCGAGACTCATCTGCCCTAAAGGGAGGTGATCCATGCACTAATCTTGAATAGATTGATCACTGTCCTCCGTGACGATCCTTCAATCAAGAGTATTTAAAAATTAACTACTAATAATGTATGTCTCAAATTCTCAACACCTTGAGAATATACAAAATTATCTTTGTTAATTTTTAGGATAAATCATGGACACATAAGACATGATTGGTTATAAAGACTGTCCATCAAGTACAAAACATGCCCTAAAGAAAGGTATGTGTCAGTCAAGATTCGCTTCTAGGGCACACATCTAACACCTTCAAATCTGCCTTTTCAAAAATCTAGTGCTATATTTTTTTCTACAACTTCGACTCGAGTAACTCGAATCAACTTGATCTACTACTCGATGCTTTAATTTTCTATTCTAGATAATTATTTTTCTGCCATTCTTCATCTAAGTTGACTCGGGTGAAATTTGAGTCGACTCGAGGACGTGCCAACTAAAATATTTGCATGTCAGAACTTTCTTTACTTTTGATTTTCAGCTGGAGTCGACTCAAATTCTGCTTGAGTCGACTCAAGATGCCCTTAACTAAATTTTTTCTAAACTTTTTCAAATTGAAACCTATTTTGATTTCAATCTTTTGATGATCTTTTTCACTTTCATTTCAAAATTTCTTCATTCCAATTAAGCTTCCAAAATTTTTTCTTTCGAATTTATTTGAGCTTTTAGGATCAATCTTTTGATACCTACTAATTTACCTAAAATATCAACTTAATGAAACTATTAGACAAATCATATGCTCAAACATTTTGCTATTCATCAAAATCAATTCCTGAGGTTAATAATCTACCTCTTTGGCTATCGCCTTCTGTCGCTCGGGCATGATTTTTTTTTCTATTTGATGGGCTGATAGTTCGAATTGATGATGAGCCGATGCATCATCACCTTCGTATTTTCCTACAAAAAGGAGATGAGATATTTTTTTGTTACCCAATTGTGTTTGACCCGATCTGGACATTATACTCCTTGTTGCCATCATTTAGTGTAATTGGCTCTAGGTCCTCCACTGGCCTTCCACGTTCTTCAGATAGCTCATCTCAGGTGTCCAGTCCATCCACTAGATAAGCTTCAGAAGGTCCTATGCCATAGAGTGTGATGGTGTAGCACTGTCATGCCAGGGCTTGATCTCCATGAACTTCACCAACTCCAAACTCGATTGAAAACTTCATCTTCAGATAGTAGGTGGACACCATAACTCGAAGAGCATTGAGTCCAAGGCATTTGAAAATGGTGTTGTAGGCCGATGGTGCCCGAACAACTAAAAAATCAACCTAGGCCTCAGATTGTAGGGGAGATCGTCCAGCTACTATATGGAGAGTTATGACTCCTTCAATAGGCCCCGCATCTCCGATAAATCCCATGGAAGAGGAGTCCAATCATCCTAAGCATTTAGAGGGTATACCCATCTGGGAGAAAGCATCATAAAATAATATGTCTGTCGAACTTCTATTATCAATCAAAATATGGCATATATCATAATTTATGATATTTAAAGATACAATCATCGCATTATTATGCGAGAACTAAACTCCTTGAGCATCTTCTTTAGTAAAGGCAATAGACTCTTCAATTCTCCTCTTCTTGGCAGGTTCAGTTGACTCCTCCATTTGACTTCAGTGTCCTCTAGTTATTGTGTTTATTACTCCAATAGCAGGTCGATTCCTAAAAGGCTCTCCTTGTCACTGTTCTGGTGGGTGAGGTGACCTCCATCATTCTTTCAGTTACTCCTGCTGACACCTGATAAACTGATCCAAGTATTCACACCGAATAAGCTCCTCAATTTCATCCTGAAGCTGAAGGCTTTAATACTTGTTGGTAGAGGCAGTACTTATTGAAATTTTAGTGACCTGGATGGATCTGTGACTTTCCTACCCGAGGGATCTAATCCCTAATCTCCATTAATACTTAGGCTCAGGCAGTATTTAGTGGCATGTAGTTTGTGAATCTCCTAGCTGGAGACACATCGCTCTCCTCTGAAGAAATTCTTTTGTTGGCAAGAGCATTGCTGATCCTCTAGCAAAGACTTCATCTCCTCTTCTTTCTTATTTTCTTCGAAAGCCACATCTACCATAGGCTCATCTTCGAATGTTTCATCGATCTATGCATACTTCTCCACCCAAGCCAACATATCAACGAAGTCATGAGGATAGGTTTACTCTAGAGAATACCAAAGATCGTTCTTCAAAAGTCCACCCTTCAAGACTATTATGGTGATCGATTGATCTAGGTCATGTGTTGTGCTCTAATACTACTTACTGAGGGAGGAAGAAAGAAAAATAAAGAGAAAAACATCATAAATAAATCAAGGTAACAAGGATTGGCCTCAAGCCTACCTCCACGGGGCATACAAGCTTCATTATGAGAGAAAAAATCAAACAAATATAATAAAAACTCATCACTCAATTTTTATACAAAGATTTCTCAATAAGAAGCTTTAAAATCCTCACAAAAGCTCTTTGTATGATCAGAACATCATCAGCTATCCGACACAATAAATAGCTCGTCAATCGAAGCTATACAGGCTTCAAATCATCAAAATAGTATTACACTAGGATACCAAGTCTAAAATAAATCTTAGATTAATTCTGGAGCATCCGATCATGATCAGCTCAAACCAAAGCTGTCCGATCATGCAATTAGGCTTTTTTGGCTCCTGATCAAACTCAAAATCAATCTGGATCATTGGATCTTCACCAGTACGAACGATTGCCCTTAAATTACTTATTTGATAAGATTAATTTAAGTTAATTACTTACTAATAATCTAAATGAATTAGATTCATTAGGCTCCAATTGTTGGGTGCCTAGGGTTTTAGATCATATGTATTAAGGGTTCAAACCCTTAATCAAATTCCTTGATTGTTTTTGTGGGGTGCCACTTGATTTGATCAAGTTGGGGTGTGCCCACATGATGATGGCGTGATGGACCAGCAAGGGGTGTCCCATATCTTCCTTATGGCATGTGGAAGAATGCCCTAGAGGGCGCTAACCCTTTGGTCTCCTAGGCATTGTCAAAGTGGTGGGACAACAAAGAGTCCTAATGTGATTAGGACTTGTATAAGAGGGCTGATTTGATTTGTATTAGGAGTCTAATGGCTCTTTTATTTAAAGGGCCCTCCCCTAAGGGTCTTAGGATCAAGAAATGAGATTTCTCCAAGCCTCCAAAAAGCATCTCCATGCCTCCCTCTCTTCTCCCCTTCTAGTTCCAATGCCCAAGCATTGTTGGGCATCCTCCATCATCCAACGCCCAAGGCTGTTTGGTGGCATCTCTTGGTTGCTATTTTTATACCTTGGTTGCTGCATAACCAAGAGAAGAAGAGCAAGAAAAGAAAAGAAGAAAAGATCAAAAAAAGCATCAAAGAATTGATCATAATCTAGACTTCATTTAGATTCATAGGATGATCATTCTTAGGGAAGAAAGATCAACACCATGATGACTGTTCCAAACTAATCCCAAATGGATACCCATAGAGGTCAGATAGTAACATGACTAAGAAGGAATCTATTCTCTTTCAGATTTAGATTTAAAAAAAGAAATAGTGAAATAGATATGTGATTCGATTATATATTTAATTTCAGCATAAAATTTAGTATATGTTCAATTTTAGCATATGAAGTAGATCCATATATTCTATATTTTATATATACATATATTAGATTAAAAAGTATTTTAATCTTAATTTTGCTATATTATTTAAAAAAAAAATTGAAATACACATGCATGCATTCTATACAAAATTCCAACAGTCATATCAGAGCCATGGGTTTCATATGCATGAAATTGACATCTATATTTTTGAAAAAAAATTTAAAATCTATTTTTTCTTGATAAATAAAATATATAGATATTTAATTTAAATCTAAAATTTATTTTACATCTTAATTTTTAGTTCATATATGTGATATGTGAAGGCATGCATAAATCAAAAATTGCTTTGGATTGATTTCTAGCATGTATATGTGATGCATGTTTCCATGCTTAAATCTGAAAATTAATTAAACTAGATTTATGACTCATATATGAGATGTATAATTATATATTTAGGTCTAAAAATTAGTTTAAAATTGATTGATAATTTATATATGAGATATATGATATCATGATAAGGATCTGAATTTTGTTTAGATCTGAATTTTACATACATATATGAGATATATGCTTGTATGTTAAATCTAAAAATTAGTTTCATAATTTAAAACTTATCTTTTATATAAAAAATTTTGTTCTAAAATTTAGATTTATGATCTAATTTTGTGCACAAAAGTTTTGATCATGGATAAATAAAAAATTAGGTCATATAATTAGATTACATCTAAGATTTTTGATTTGGACATAATGGGTCTAATTTGATTAAGTAATTGATCAAATCAAGTCAAGTATTGATTAAGATTAGATCAATTAAGTCTTAGATCATACAATTATTATTGATCAAATCGATTAAATTTCATATGTAGAATCTATTAACCTAAGGATCTAATTCAGCTCGATGACTTGAGCTTGATTCGCTTAAGCTAACCTATTTAGACCAATTGACCTATTAGTATCTAAGAAAAATAATTAAAATATGATTATTTAATTAATTTTATTCATTGATCTGACCAATTTATTGATATCCAAGAAAAGCAATGGGAGGACCCTCTCCGATCTCTGCTTATCTAGTCAATTTGGAAGATTAAGTCTTGAATATAATTGCTCGATGGTTTGGTTTAACCCATACCAATTAGATCGATCATATGATGACTGATTAGATGAGATCTAAATCTTAAATCTCCCCATAAATATTAAGTCTAGAGGTCTTCCATCATTGTAGATGTGCGGGCGTGCTACTGATGTTGATTGTTGATAAGTGACATATTTTTATATTTATTTTAAAAATTTTTGATAATTAATGGTGCTAACATCTTCTTAAAAATCTAATTTTATGAAAAAATTAATTTTTTTATAAAAATAAATAATTTTTAAAAAAATATGAAATTAGAGTATATTTATGAAAAATAGATGTTAATTTAATTGAGTAATTTAAGCACCAAAATAATAAAAAAATTTTGAAAATTTTAATGCATATTTTTTTATTTTTAGACAAAAATAAAAGCAAAAATCAAGTCAAAATACTCTAAAAAATAATTTTTATTACCTTCGATACATGATGGACTAGCCGTTCGATCTACAGAATCAAGGATGCGGTCCACAGGTGTGGTTCACAGGCGAGGTGGAGGTTTTGCATGATCAAACTACTGAAAATCAATTTGGACTTCGATCCAATAGCCAGCATCATTTTTGACTTTGAATAAGATTCCTAGGCATGATCCGACGGCCCAGATTCCATTCATCGCGAGATTCGACGGCTGTCATCATTCTCAATTGGGTTAAGGAGTGATTTTGCACCATTTGATGGCCAAAATTCAATCTGGAGCACAATCAGATGGCTGTGGTGGAATCTAACCCTGATAAGGATTTAAACATCAGATTTTGGGTAGATCTGAGCAGTCTAAAGCCGATCCGATGGTCAAAAATTAATGTAAAAGATATTATACAAATTCTAAGGGTTTTAAGACTCCTTTTTCTACCAAAAAAAGGTAAAAAATTCACCTATAAATAGGAGATCTAGGAGTAAGTCTTGAGAGGAGAAAAATTGAGTAGAAAGTTAAGAAAAAAATAAAGAAAAAAATTAATAGTGCTTTAGGGACCCAAGGAGAAGAAGAAGAGAAGTTGGTTTGCTCTGCGGAGTATGAAGAAAGAAGGAGAGATCATCAACCATCTTTTCGATGAGACTGGGCTGATCAACTTCAGATCCTTGTTATAATTTTTTTTATTCTTTTTAAATTTTTTGTACTTAAATTTTAATTTTAATTAATACAAAATTTATTTTCTTGCACTTTAAATTCTTATCTTTTATTTTTTTATAATTAGATGCTAGGATCTAATTAGTAGATCTTAGTACCAATTTATTTTATACTTTTTAAATTTTTATAATTTATTTTTATTACAAGTAGATGCTAGAATCTAGTTAGTAGATCTTAGTATCTGATTTATTTTTTACATTTTTAATCTTTATTTTTCGACTTAAATTATTTTTCTTCAAATTTTTTTTTTACAAAATCAAAGATTTCAAATCAAAATTTTACCTTCTTTGTGGATTCGATCCGACTCACTACTTTCTATGTATTTTTAATTTTTATTGAAGTCAGAATTTGATTGATAATCACGGTGTCCTAACAACAACATCGCGATCGTATCAATTTTTGACACCGTTGTCGAGGAAGGCACCAATTTTAATGTTTGATTTTTTTTGATTTTCTTATAAATATAGCTTACTAACTTTTCTATTTTTTTTATCTTAGTGTAGAAAAAAGAGAAAAATTCAAAAAAAAAAAGGAAGATAGAAAGCTTCCAATTTGGTGAGATCAATCCTAACCCTAATTCTAACTTTTTTTTTAGTATTAATTACTATTTTTTTTAAATTAACCTAAAATTCATCCATATAAACTTAATAAAAATTGTATGACAAGAGTAGAAACTTAATTGTTTAGAAGCATTCATCATCTTAGATTTATTTTTGGTGATTGCTGGAGACAATGTAAGCTTTCAAGTTTGATTAATTTTATGCATCTAATTTAGTTGCATAAAATTTTTTGTTTGAAATTAGTTGTACATATTCATCTCAAATCAATTTAAGGGTCACACCCATAATAAGATAAGTTGAAGATTTCATCACCCTTTCTTAGCCTAAAAACAACCAACCAGCATCCCGCATTAACCCAAACTTAACTAAAATCAAGTAGACATTGACCCCTAGGATCAATTGAGTTTAGTTTGAGTATTGTGATGAAGTCAAGTGCAAAGTAAGTTTGGACTCACCCCTAAAACTGGTGTCTAAGGCAAAAGGTTACAAAGGCTCAGCCTAAATGGATTCATGGTTATTTAATTGGTTCCATTAGCTTACTTGGCCAATCTAATTGATGTCTAAGACAAGCAACGGAGGTACCCCCACGACCCCACCTTTTACCTGGCTAGTTGAAGGAAGTGAGAACAAACCCAATTTGTATTTAGGCTAAGCCACTCTACATAGAACTGTTAGGTCTAAGAAATCCGTAGGTGTCTAGATTTAATTATCTGCTAACTTGATTACAATTAACACTCAACCACAACTAATTCTTCTCACCTTTCATCTTTAGGTCAGGACTTTCTTAAGGATCTCATCTTTAGAACTTCTCTCTTTCTTTCTCTTCTCTTTTTCTTTCTTCCTCTTCTTAAAAAATAAAATTAAAAAAAAAATTGAACCACACATATTAGGGTTTGCACTGGTACATGCACAATATAATTTTTCTGACCTAGTTGAACCTAATCCTAAAATTGAACGACTGATTCATGTTAAACATGATAATCAAATAGCTAGAAATTCTAAGAATCACCTAAACAGATGAAGAAATATTTTATTCCTTCCACCTATAATCCATCGATGTTTTTATCATTCTATGGGATCAAACATTCAGACTCTAGCCCTAAGGTCGATTTGAACCTGTTAGTTCAAAAATTAGATAAAGTTGACCTTCTTATAGATAAATGCCTAGCCCTAAGTCAACAATCTCCTATGCAATACACATCATCTCTCAATTATCAAAAAATTTATTCTATCTGTGCTAGTCCAACCCATCATGTGAGTGAATGTCCTATGGCTGCATAGTTTCCACCTTCATCCAAGAACAAGTTCAAGCTGCTCAAGGTTACTCCAATCCTATCAATGATCTATTTTTAAATGCATATAACCAAGATTGGAGGAACCACCCTAATTTTTCTTGGAGATCCCAACAGACTCAGGCTAAGACCCAAATTTTTTTTATGCAAAACTTTTAGAATAGGCCTCAATATCAAAATTATGCTTATAATAGAGGTCAGCTTACTCAACCATCCTATTACAATCAACAATTATACCCACCTCCTCAACAAACCAATCTAGTCGATGATAGATTCAACCAACTCCAACAAATATTATGACCTAACAGCAATCTCTTGCCAGGCTAGAAGTACTAATAAGTTAATTAGCTGAATCTTCTATGAGGAGAGAACTAGGTCAATTATCGAGCCAACAAATATCAAATTTTGAAAATAATCCAACCACCCACCAACCACCTGGACCTAGTCAACAATCCAATATCCCACCTAAGAATCTCCAATTTGAAAATGACAAAGTAATCTCTGAGCTTAAAAGTGATAGGATTCTTAAGGACCCATATCAAGTCCAAGTGAGTGAGGCTAGTACTGATGCTAGTCAAAGTATGAATTTAGAAGAGGATGTTAGTACTGAGACTAACCCAATAGAAAAACCTGAGCCCAGTACTGATACTGATCTAAGTAATAAGGAGAAGAGAATGGATGAGTTATTCGAGATATATTCACCAAGAGTCTCATTTTTTTCAGTCTTAAAAGTCGGTTCTTCCACGTTAGAATCATCACCTCCTCTAGAATTGAAATCATCTTGGATCACATCTGAGTATCTATATTTAGAATCAAGTGATACCCTTTCAGCACCCATTGCTTCAAACCCAACTCCTAACCCAAAAACTCAATTCATGAGCATTTCAGAAGAACAAATAAAAGAAAATTTCAACAAACAAGGGTCTGTGAATGGATTTGTAAATTATCTTTCTAAAATTAAGAAGGAAGATGTGAAATACTTTCTAGAGATTGGCAACAAAATACTGAAATTTATTATAGACCATCTTCCTGAGATTAGCAATCCAAAATCATTAAAATTTATCAATCCAATATTTGACACAGAGTAGGTGAGAGAATCAGCATGATCTGACTGAAGACAATAAACTTAGCACTTCTTAGGAGGCAACCCATTTTTAGTTTTAGTTTTTGCTTTTGTTTAGGTTAATTGAGTCTTACTTAGTATCTTTTGTAGAGATCTGAAGATAATCTTGGCTAAGTTGGGGGGAGAACTAATTTTGAAAAGACTTTTGGATCAGATGACATCTCTCTTTTTCTTTCTCTTTACATGCATCCTTCATTTTTTCTACTCCATTAAGGACAATGTCGATTAAGTTGGAGAGGAGAATAATAAAAATTTTTAAATTTTTAAAGTCCTCAAGTAAGTTAGTATTTAGCATTTAAGCACCTGATTATACTTAAAAATTGAGTTAAACTAAGTATTTTTTAAAAAAAATTGATACACAGATCAGAGAGTTTGTGAGATATTGAAGGATCCAATATTAAGAAAACTCAATAAAGAGTTAAGTTTAAAACTTAAATAATTTTTTTTTAGCATTTTTAAATTTTTTTTACCAGCATCAAAGAAAGGTTTACTTCTTATGGGCTTGTGTAGGGTAACTATATATTTTTTCGTATATTTATATATATATTAAAAAAAAGTTTTCAAGTACTTCATACTGAGTAATCGAGTCTCTTTGCCTAAGCAAGCATTGAATTTTGCATCAAAAGGTAAGAAGGATAAAGAAGCTTTGTTGTAAAGTTAGTTTTAACTCATACTCTACTTGATTCGAGCAAGTAGGTCCGAGAGATATTTTATACCTAGTGCCCTAAAGACGTCTGGTTCGGGAGTCACTGGCTGAAAATTTGTTATATAGGTTAAACAGAAAGCTTAAGGGGTTAAGACACTCAATAACAGTACAATGTTAAAAAAAAAGAGAAGAAAAAAAAAATCAATCAATAAATGAAGGATAGAAGTAACAATATACTTGTCCATATAAAGATTAATGATTTGAAGATAAAGGTAGGGATAATTTAGAAAAAATTTAGAAAAGATTTAATATTCTTAGCTTAACTCCCATATTGATTAATATTAATACCCCAATGACATACCTCACTCACGCTATACTGAATATCAGTGATCCTTTTGAAAATTATTTGATGAAATTTGAAATTTTAAGTTAAACCATACTTAATTCTAAATTTTTTCTTTACTCGAGGATGAGCAAAATTCAAATTGGGAGGTATGATAAGTGACATATTTTTATATTTATTTTAAAAATTTTTGATAATTTATGGTGCTAACATCTTCTTAAACATCTAATTTCATGAAAAAATTAAATTTTCTTATAAAAATAAATAATTTTAAAAAAATATAAAATTAGAGTATATTTATGAAAAATAGATGGTAATTTAATTAAATAATTTAAGCACTAAAATAATGAAAATTTTTTAAAAAATTTAATACATATTTTTTTTATTTTTCAAACAAAAATTGAAGCAAAAATCAAGTCAAAATACTCTAAAAAATAATTTTTATTACCTTCAATGCACGGTGGATCGATCGTTCGGTCCACAGAATTAAGGACGTGGCCTACAGAATAGTTTCGCAGTCCACAGGCGTGGTTCACAGGCGAGGTAGAAGTTTCGCACGATCCAACTGCTGAAAATCAATCTGGACTTCAATCCAACGACCAGCATCATTTCCAACTTTGAATAAGATTCTTGAGCATGATCCGATGGCTCAGATTCCATCCATTGCAAGATCCAATGGCTATCATCGTTTTTGATTTTGTTGAGTGATTTTGCATCATTCGATGGTCAGAATTCAATCTGGAGCATGATCAGACAGTTGTGGTGGAATCCGACCCTGATAAAGATTTAAACATCAGATTTTGGGTAGATCTGAGCAGTCCGAAGCTGATCCGATGGCCAGAAATTAATGTAAAGGATATTATACAAATTTTAAAAATTTTAAGACTCCTTTTTCTATCAAGAAAAGGTAAAAAATTCACCTATAAATAGGGGGTCTGAGAATAAGTCTTGAGAGGAGAAGAATTGAGTAGAAAGTTAAGAAAAAAATAGAAAAAAAAATAATAGTGCTTTAGGGATCTAAGAGGAAGAAGAAGAGAAGCCGGTTTGCTCTACGGAGTATGAAGAAAGAAGAAGAGGTCATCAACCATCTTCTCGATGAGGCTGAACTGATCAACTTCAGATCTTTGTTATAATTTTATTTTTTTTATTTTATTATTCTTTTTAAATTTTTTGTACTTAAATTTCAATTTCAATTAATGTAAAATTTATTTTCTTGCACTTTAAATTCTTATTTTTTATTTTTTTATAATTAGATGCTAGGATCTAATTAGTAGATCTTAGTATCAATTTATTTTATACTTTTTAAATTTTTATTATTTATTTTTATTGCAAGTAGATGCTAGGATCTAGTTAGTAGATCTTAGTATCCAATTTATTTTTTTTATTTTTAATATTTATTTTCTGACTTAAATTATTTTTCTTCAAAATTTTATTTTTTTTACAAAATTAAAAATTTCAAATCAAAATCCTACCTTCTCTGTGAATTCGATCCGACTCACTACTTTCTATATATTTTTAATTTTTATTGAAGTCAAAATTTGATTGATAATCATGGTGTCCTAACGATAATATTGCGATCGTATCAATTATTCACACCTAGTCATAGTGGTTCAGTTGCATCAAAAATACACAACCACACTATTAGCAAAGAGTTGCTCTAGGACAAAGATAGGGTTGGGCCCAATATCTGTTAGGTGAGAGAACCAATGATGACTTTGCACCTGCTTCTGAATGGTGAGTTAGACTTAACTTAAGAGTGTAGTCAATATCTGTCAAGTGAGCCCACATGACTTAAAGATCAAATAGCTACAACATGTTTAGAGAAGCATCTGAGCAAGAAGTTGTCAATACATTGGTATGCATATTACCAACATCTGTCAGGTGAGGTGCATGGTATCGATGGGACCACAGCATCCACTAGAGACCCAATTATCGTGTTAGGGCTTTCACTTCCCACCCGAAGAGTGTAAGGATCCAAAAAAAATAGTGGGAGTTTTGTTTGCTGCTTAAAGTCCCTAGAGCAAATATAAAATTTAAGTATAAAAGTTTAAAGTGAATCTTTACTCTCGTAGTTAAACCAAGTCAGTTCAAACCTTTTAGCTCGCATTCTTGAATCCAATCATTTGATCTGAGCAAATTTTAAAGACTAGCTTAGAAATCTTAAGATTGTCTTGACTTCTAAAAAATTAAGCCATGTACTTAACTAGGACCTTATAGTGTTACCAAACCATCCAGTGCTAAGTAGAGAGTAGTATATGATAAGTGGACGAATGAAGACAGTCGGATTAAGTGTTATGTACTGACTTCTATGTCAAATGAATTACAAAGCCAGCATGAGTATATGCCCACTGCCAAGGCTATGATCACATACCTACAAAAGTTATATGGTGAGCAAAGCTGCACAGCGTGCTTCGAAGTATCCAAGAGACTCTTCAATCTAAAGATACGCAAAGGATAGTCAGTCTATGAATATTGTATGATAGTGATTAAGGACATAGAGGATCTTGAGAAGCTCGGATTGAATATGCAGAAGGAATTACAGATGGATTTGATCCTTCAATCCCTTACGAGTTCATATAGTCAATTTATTATAAATTTTCATATGAACAAACTTGATTGCACTATATTCATACTAATCAACATACTGGTTATTGCTGAGGGAATCTTAAAAAGTTCAAGAGATACTGTTCTTGCTATAGAGCGGTCTTCGTCATTCAAAAGAAAGTCTGATTGAAAAAAGAAGAAAAATAAACCTGTGAAGAAGCAGAAGAAGGAGAGTAAGCCTAAGAAGGATGTTCTGAAGAAGGTAGTAGTGAAGGAAAAGTATTTTCATTGCGATGCTGATGGTCATTGGAAAGAAACTATCCACTCTACCTGGAGAGCCTGAAGATCAAGAAGGATGACACACCTTCGGAAGGTATGTCAAATATGCTCGTAATTGAATCTAATCTAACAATTTCTTCTACTTCTAGTTGGATATTGAACTCTGATCCTAGTGGTCATAGATGTACTTCAATGTAGAATTTAATAGAAAATAGAAAGTTGAGAGAAGATGATGTTAGATGCACATCTTAGAAGCCAATATAACTGACACATTATAATAAATCTAAGATATAATTTTATACTTAATTCATTGATTTGATCAATAAAGGGTAAGTTTGATTTTCATTCAAGTATGATGTATCCTTGAATCATTCATGGAATTAATATTTCAATATATATTCTCAAAGTGTTGAGAATTAGAGATATATATATAATTTTTAAATACTTCTAGTCATAGTATCATCATGAGAACAATGATCAATATGGATAGATCGATGCATAGATCTCTTTCTTCGGGATAGATAAGTCTCTGATCTACAGTGTAGAGATACTGAGCAACGAGTGCAGATAGTTAGAGAATAATTAGTACAGAGTATGACCATACGAGAGATCACTTGAATTTCTACTCGATTATCGATAATTATCTCGATACTGTAGTTGAGTGAATGGTCTTTTTATCTGTGATGGTATGACTTCTCACAGTGAGACTACTGGAGTTTGATTGAGACATAAACATGGTCTCAATGAGTCCTTGTAGTGGATGTTGACGATAGTTGGTCCACTGCTAGGAGTAGGATACAATCTAAATAGAATCTATCGATCTTGATAGAGAGGAGTAGTCTTATGAGATTTGAAAGGCTAAGTTTGAGAGTCTGTGGCTACAACAATATGATTGGTAGAAAAGAGTTTTCATAAGGATAGTAATTGGTCTTGAGTTGATCGAATCTATTATATGATTGATGACAAAGTTTGATGATTTATCCATGACCTGCCATCTAATCGAGACTCACGATAGAAGGATTGAATCACGTGTGAACTATACCTTGAGGTTCCTTTTTGATTCTACTGAGTTGTCAGTATATACTGCTAGGTATCACTAATGGATGGTGAGAGCTCATTAGGGTTGCTCAAGATCGACAATCCTTGATGAGTTAGAGTGAAACTGTTCCAACCCTTTGAAAGGAGTTTCAATGATGCTATGATAAAGATCATTGTATATCTTACTACCAAATAGAATTAAACTTATGAGGTCACATAACAAAGAGATTAGATCTAGAATAATCAATTAGGCTTATGAAGTCTCATTGGGTTTAGAGAAATCCTATTAGGTTCAGGATAATCTTACTAACACATGGTTGAACCCAATTTTTTTTTATATTTAAATTTTTTATTTGATAAGATTAATTTAAATTTAATTATCTGCTAATAATATAAATGAATTAGATTTATTGGGCTCAAATTATTGGGTGCCTAGGGTTCTAGATCAAATGTATTAATGGTTCAAACCCTTAATTAATTTTCTTGATAGTTTTGATTGTGCACTACTTGATTTGATCAAGTTGGACGTGCACACACTAGAGAGGGCGTGTAGACCTGATTGAGGCATCCCATGGCAACCATATGGCGTGTGTATTTGTGGGTGCAAGGGCTCTAAAAGTTGGCACCTAAAGGATCTCCTAAAGGGGGTCAAATAATTAAAGGAATAAGGATTTCTAATGCAATTAGGACTTGTATTAAATGGTAGTTTGATTCTGAATAGGATTCAAACCTTATGCCTATTTAAAAGAGTCTTCTCTAAGGCTCCTTAGCTCTAAATTTCAATAGCCCATGCCTCTCTTAGAAGCTTCTCATGCCCCCTCTCTTTTCTCCCTCTCTTCTCCCCTTGAAGTCCAATGCCCAAGGTGTTGGGCATCCCACTTCTCCATGCCCAAGAGGAGCTTGAGCATCCCTTTGCTTGCTGATTTTTTAGTTCTTGATTGCTTCATAATCAAAGAAAAAAAAAAAGGGAAGAAGAGAAGAAAAGATTAAGGAAAGGATCAAAAAGTTGATCACGATCTAGGCTTCGTTTAGATTCACAGGCTGATTGTTCTTAGAGAAGAAAGATTAACACCAAACAGGGCTGTTCCAAGCTGATCCTGAGTGGATACCCATAGAGACCAGATGCTTGCATGGCTAAGAGAGAACCTAATCTCTTTTAGATCCAGATTTGAAGAAAAAAATTATGAAACGGGTATGTGATTCGATCACATAATCAATTTCAATATAAAATTCAGTATATATTCAATTTCAGTATATGAAGTAGATCCTTATGTTCTATATTTTAAGCATATATGATATAGATTAAAAAAATTTTAATCTTCAATTCCACTGTATTATTTAGAAAAAAAATTTTAAAACATACATGCATGTCCCAACACAAAATTTTAATAGTAGTATCAGAGCCACGGATTTCATATGTATAAAATTGACATACATATTTTGAAAAAAAATTTAAAATCTAATTTTTCTTGAAATATGAGATGTATAGATGATTGCTTTGAATCTAAAATTTATTTTAGATTTAATTTTCAGATCATATAGTTTATATGTGTTAGTTAGTATGCATAAATCTGAATTTTATTCTAAAACGGTTTCTAGTTCCTGTTTATGCGATATGTAGATGTATGGATAAATCTACAAATTAATTTAACTTTATTTATGATTTATATATGAGATATGTGATTATATATTAGATCTAAAAATTATTTTTAATATGATTCATGATTTATATATGAGATATATGACATCATCTTATGATCTAAATTTTTGTTTAGGTCTGAATTTTACATACATATATGAGATATATGCTTGTATGTTAAATCTAAAAAATTAGTTTTATGATTTAAAACTTATCTTTCATGTAAAAAATTTTGATCTGAAATTTTATTTTAGAATCTGAAATTTATGTTTGTGCATAAGAGTTTTGATCATGAAAAAATTAAAAAAAAATAGGTCATGTAATCAGATTGCATCTAGAATTTTTGATTTGAACATAATGGATCTAATTTGATTAAGTAATTGATCAAACTGAGTCAAGTATTGATTAGGGTTAGATCAATTAAGATATAAGATCAAGCAATTATTGTTGATCAAATCGATTGAATCTCATGTGTAGAATCGATTGACCTAAGGATCTAATTTGGCTCGATGGCTAAAGTCTGATTTGCTTAAGCTAACCTATTTGGACCAATTAACCTATTGGTGTCTAAGGTAAGTAATTGAGAGGTGATTATCTAATTGATTTTGTTTGCTGATCTGATCAATTTATTGATGTCTAAGGAAAGCAACAGGAGGATCCCCATCGATCTTCACTTATCTAGTCAATTTGGAAGATTATGTCCTGAATAAAGTTGTTTGGTGGTTTGGTTTAGCCTATGCCAATTAGATTGGTCATATGATAACTGATTAGATGAGATCTAAACCTAAATCTCTCTATAAATATTAAGTCCATAGGTGTTGTCTCAAGAATTGATTTTGATGGTCACAAACTATTTTAGGAGACTACTAATAAGTTTCTTATACTTGAACAATACTTTGGTGTGGTTTCAGGTAGTCCAAAAATATTGAGTTTGAAAAGCTTCTTCAAGGGTGCCAAAGTTGAAGATTTTGTAAGTGAGAGATGATTTTGAAGCCTTTTGAGAGTGTCAAACTCATTCAAATCCATTTAAGAGTATTTGGTAGTATTTTGGTAAGTTTCGATACTTTAAATGTATGAAAAACTGGATTGGAATAGAATGGGGTGACCTTTAGGTCATCCCCTTGCAAAGAGGAGCCGGCACGCAGCTGTCTTGGCCTTTGGAATGCTGTGGGGCGACCTATGGGTCAACCCCTGAGAGCTTGAGACCAAGACAGAGAGCATGGTTCTCTGTCTGGCCAAAAGGGGCATCCCATGGGTCTACCCCCTACCAGTGGGTCAACTCATGGGTCGATCCCTATGGTGCAGACATGCGTAACGGCTAATTTTTAGCCTATTTTTGATGCATTTAATATGCATTAAACATACTCCAATGGTTCTTAACTGATTCTAAGATATTCTCAAGACTTAATGAAGAATATAAATACTTTCTAAAGGTAGAAAATCAAAAAACAAGATGCATTGAAGATCAAATCCGAGAAAGAGAAAGAAAATCCTAGAAAGAGAGAAAGAAGCATTCAATCAGCTCACCAACCACTCTCCAGCTACATTCAAGTATTCAAATCATCTGGAGCTGTCCAATAAAGGCTTCTACTCTTTGAGTATTATGCTTTTATTAATTTATTATGCTTATTTAAGGAGCTCTTTTGTACTGAAAATTTTGTACTCTATTCATTTGCTGTTGTACTTTGAATTTTGAGTTTTGAAAGATTTCAAAACTCAGATAGATTGATCCAAACCTATAATCGGAGGGTTTGAGGGTTGGCTTGTACCTAAAAAATAAGTGTTCTTGCTTGGATAGCAAGGGTCAGTGTAATCCGATGTATTGTAATTGAAAATCCTTTTAGTGGATTGATTTCTCAAGTTGGGACTTGGGAAGTAGATGTAGGAGCAAGATTAGCAACGAACCACTATAAATCCTTAGTGTTTGATGTTCTTGCATATTTTTTTTTTATTGTGCTCTATATTTGTTTATTTATTAATTATGTTTGATCTTTTATCATTGTTAATTAACTCACTCACTCATCAAGTTGAACACATTCCTTGTGAGCACTAATCACTAAAAATTTTAAGAGACCCAATTCACCCCCCCCCCTCTTGGGCTCCATATCTGGGCAACAAGTGGTATCAGAGCTTGATGCTCTATCCCTTGCTTAATTTAACCATCAAGAGCCAAAGATCTATGGCAACCCAATTTGGCACATCTCTAGTCGAGGGGCAATCCATCAACCGATCTTCACTTTTCAATAGGTCCAACTATACCTATTGAAAAGCTCAGATAAGAATATTTATCCAAACACTTAACTAAGATATGTAGAGTATCATAGTGAATGGATCTCACACACCTATTAAGTTATTTGATGGTGTGTCCCTCCCTAAGTCGAAAGGTGAATGGGATGAGTTTGATAAAAAAATAGCTCAGCTCAATGCTAAAGTCATGAATATCTTATACTGTGCCCTAGATGCAAATAAATTTAACCATATTTTTACATGTAATTCAGCTAAAAAAATTTGGGATAGGTTAGACGTTACACATGAGGGCGCAAACCAAGTAAAAGAGTCAAAAATTAACATACTTGTGCACAATTATAAATTATTTAAAATAAAACCTGATGAGTCTATAACATAAATATTTACTCATTTTATTAATATCATAAATGGTCTAAAAAGTCTTGAAAAGTATTATTTTAATAGTGATCTTGTAAGAAAAGTTCTTAGGTCTCTACCAAGATCGTGGAAGGCAAAGGTCATGACGATTCAAGAAGCCAAAGACTTAAACATCCTACCCTTGGAGGAGCTGTTTGGATCTCTCATGACCCATGAGCTGATCATGAAGCATCATTTTAAAGAAGAGACCAAAAGAAAGAAGATAATTGCCCTCAAATCAATGACTCAAGAAGAAGAAGATTCAGAAAAATCAAAAAATAGTGAAGATGATGAGCATTTGGTATTGATCACAAGAAAATTTAGATGGTTTATGAAGAAAAGAAGATAAGAAACCAAGAGAAGACCACTAGTTAAGGGAGAGCCAAGTAAAGAAAAAGAGAAAGAACAACCCATCATTTGTTATAAGTGTAAGAAGTCGAACAACTTTAGATCAAACTATCTCCAGCTCAAGAAGGGTCCAAAGAAGTTCAAGAAGAAAAGGATAATGATGGCTATGTGGAGCGACAGTGATGATTCTACCTCAGATGATGAATCCTATGAAGAAGCCAATCTGTGCCTTATGGCACATGAAAATGAGGTAATCACTGAAACTCAAAATGAATTTTCTTATGATAAACTGCAAGAAGCATTTCATGAGCTTTTGGATGACTTAAAAAAATTATGACTGAAAAATAAAGATCTGAAATTGAAAAATCAAACTTTATCTAATGAAAAAGAAGAGATCTCCAACAAAAATAAAGATTTAGAAATGAAATATCAAACTCTATCAAAGAAAAAGAAAGAAATTTCAAGTATAAACAAGACTCTTGTAAAAGAAAATCAAAATCTAAAGAAAAAAGTAATCAAATTGAAATCAATAATTGATAGATTTATCCTAAGCTCAAATAAACTTCAAATGATTATTGATAATCAAAGAGCAGTGTATGATAAAGCCGACCTTGGTTATAATACTCTTAGAAAATAAAAATTTTAAAAAAATATCTTTGTAAATGCATCCATGAACAAATTGTCAAACATTACATGTTCTAAATGTGGCAAGATAGGACATAAAGCTTATGAATGCTTGTCAAACAAATTTGTTAGTACAAATGTTAAGAAAATATGGATTTCAAAAGAAACTATTATGACTAACCCCAAAAGACCCAAGTTAGCTTGGGTACCTAAAGTTAAAATTTGATTTTATGTGTGTAGGTGTGTCTTGCATCCTAGACAACAAAGCAAAAGTGGTATCTTAATAGTGGGTGCTCAAGACACATGACTGGTGATGAGTCTCAATTTATCACCTTGGAGGCTAAGAATGGAGGGACGGTCACCTTTAGAGATAATAGCAAAGAAAAGATCATCGGCATAGGTAACATTGATATCACTCCCTTCACTTGTATTAAAAATATTTTGCTTGTAGATGGTCTTAAACATAACCTATTAAGTATTAGTCAATTATGTGATAGAGGTTATAAAGTAATTTTTGAATCATCCATGTGTATTGTAACTAGTCCTTTTGATGATAGTATTAGGTTCATTGGACATAGGCATGGCAATATTTACATGGTAGATTTGAAAATCTTTCTATGCAAAACATGCAATGTCTTATGGCCATGAATGCTAAAATCAATGAGACTAGTTGGTCTCATGTATTAAAAATATTTTGCTTGTAGATGGTCTTAAACATAACCTATTAAGTATTAGTCAATTATGTGATAGAGGTTATAAAGTAATTTTTGAATCATCCATGTATATTGTAACTAGTCCTTTTGATGATAGCATTAGGTTCATTGGACATAGGCATGGCAATATTTACATGGTAGATTTGAAAATCTTTCTATGCAAAATATGCAATATCTTGTGGCCATGAATGCTAAAATCAATGAGACTAGTTGGCTTTGGCACCGTAGGCTTGCACATATTAATATGCACATACTATCTAAAATTATTAAAAAAGATTTGATTTTTGGTTTGCCAAAGATAAATTTTGAAAAGATAAAATTTGTGATGCATGCCAATTAGGTAAGCAAAAAAAGAGTTTCTTTTAAACTTATGAACATAGTTTCAACTTCTAAACTTTTAAAACTTTTACATATAGATTTGTTTGGTCCTACAAGGACAACTAGCTTAGGAGGTAAAAGATATGATTTTGTGATTATTAATGATTTCTCATATTTTACTTGGATCTTATTTTTAGCATCTAAAGATGAAGCATTTTCAATTTTTTTCTAAGTTTTGCCAAAAAATCTCAAATAAAAAAGGTTTACCAATTGTTTCAATTTATAGTGACCACGGTACCAAATTTAAAAATAAAAATTTTAAAAAATTTTATGATGAAAAAGATATAGATCATAATTTTTTTGTACCAAAAATACTCCAACAAAATGGGATAGTAGAAAGAAAAAATAGAACTCTTGAAAAAATAGCCTGTAGCATGCAATGTGAGAGCAATCTCTTAAAATATTGTTAGGTAGAAGCTATCAATATAGCATGTTATATCTTAAATCGTGCTTTAATAAGATCAATTTAAAAAAAATACCTTATGAATTATAGAAAGATAGAAAACCTAACATAGGGTATTTTCATATTTTTGGTTGCCATTGCTTTGTTTTAAATAATGGTGAAGATAGCTTAAGAAAATTTAATACTAAATCTGATGAAGCTATCTTTCTTGGCTATTTTACTTTTAGTAGAACTTTTAGAATTTTCAATAAAAGAACTCTAGTAGTGAAAGAGTCAATCTATATAGTTTTTGATGAGACTAATGATCTTCCATCAAGAAAGAGAGAGGGTGTTGATGATGTAGGTATCATAGAAGAAGGAATGAAAGACTTCACCATCAAAAACTCAAATGAGCAAAACAAAGATCAGCTGGAGGAAAAGCATGAGGATGAGAGCATCAATGATCAAAATATTTAAGAACAATCTCAAGGTACAAGTGATCTTCCAAAAAAATAAAGGTATATCTATAATCATCTCAAGAAATTAATCATTGATGATCCAACACAAGGGGTAAGAACTCGACTTCTCTTA
Source organism: Elaeis guineensis (assembly GCF_000442705.2). NCBI lineage: Eukaryota > Viridiplantae > Streptophyta > Magnoliopsida > Arecales > Arecaceae > Elaeis > Elaeis guineensis. The sequence continues at coordinate 56,471,429 of NC_026002.2, read as the reverse complement.
GAGATGTATATAATTATGTAGCTTTTGTTTTTTACTTAGAACCCAAGATAATAGAAGAAACTGAACAAGATCATAACTGGACTAATGTTATGCAAGAAGAGTTAAACCAGTTTGAAAGAAATAATGTTTGGACTCTTGTTGCTAGATCTAAAAACCATCCAATAATTGAAACAAAATGGGTATATAGGAATAAACTTGATGAAGATGGTAATGTAATTAGAAATAAGGCAAGACTAGTTGCTAAAGGATATAACTAACAAGAAGAAATTGATTTTGATGAGACATTTGCACCTGTTGCTAGATTAGAAGCTATAAGAATGTGGCTTGCTTATGCATGTTTCATGAATTTTAAACTATTTCAAATGGATGTTAAAAGTACATTTCTAAATGGTTATATTGCTGAAGAGATATATGTAGAGCAACCCTCAGACTTTGAAAATCATAAATATTCAAACCATGTATTTAAATTAAATAAAGCTTTGTATGGTTTGAAACAAGCCCCTAGGGCTTGGTATGAAAGACTAAGTAAGTTTTTATTAGAAAATAGTTTTTCAAGAAGAAAAATAGATACAACTCTTTTTATAAAAAGAAAAGATGAAGAGATACTAGTTATATAAATATATGTTGATGATATTATATTTGGGTCTACTAATGAAGCTTTGTGTCAAAAATTTACCAAGCTTATGCAGGAAGAGTTCAAGATGAGTATGATGGAAGAACTCAACTTCTTTCTCAGATTTCAGATCAAGCAAATGAAGGAAGGAATCTCCATCACCCAAAGTAAGTACATAAGAGAATTATTAAAAAAGTTTAGGATGGGGAGCTCCAAGAGTGTAAGTACTCCTATGACCCCTTTCTGTAAATTAGATAAGGATGAACATGGTAAGTCTATTAATTTGATAGGTTCTTTGTTATACCTTACTACCAGTAGACCTGATATAATGTTCAGCGTATGTATGTGTGCTAGAGTTCAGTCTAACCCTAAGGAATCACACTTGAATACTGTTAAAAAAATATTTAAATACCTAAAAGGAATACAAAACCTAGGACTCTGATTTTCTAAGCAATCTTCTATAGATTTAATAGGTTACTCAAATACTGATTTTGCTAGATGTAGATTAGACAAAAAAAGCACTAATAAAATTTATCATTTTTTAGGAGTCAACTTAATCTTTTGGTTTAGCAAGAAGTAAAATTCGATGGTATTGTCTATGATCGAGGCCGAGTACATTGCAGCCAGAAATTATTGTGCTCAAATCCTGTGGATTAAGCAACAGCTCATAGATTTTGAGATTAAACTTAAAGATATTCTCATAAGATATGATAATAATAGTGCCATTAATTTGACTATGAATCCAATCAACATTCTAGGTCAAAATAAATTGAGATTAGACATCATTTTATAAGGAAATATGTTCAAAATAATGATTTAATATTTGAATATATAAATACTGAGAAATAATTAGCTGACATATTCACTAAAGAATTAAATGAAGAAAGATTTTATAAAATTAAGAGGAAATTAGGTATCTTAGATCCTTTTGCTTGATCTCTTATCATGGTTCTTCTCTCAAAATCCTTCCAAAATTCTTTTACTTCATCATCTTAAATTTAGATGGCATCCATTTTTTTATTTGAGGTATGTTTCAAGCCAATTAAAAATTATCAAAGTTATTCAAATATGATCTCAGATTTTTTTTATTAAAATTTTTCATCAAAAAATCATATCAAAATTTATCTGAGCTCTACAAGATCATCTTAAGTCGACTCAAATCTTTTTCAATTTTTTTCCTTCAATTTTTTTCTTATTTTTGAATTTTTTTTCTACATTGCCTGAACCAATCCTAAATGGGATGATCCATGGAATGTCCCAATTGCCGGGTAAATGGGTTCGTAAGGTATGATTGTGGATCGATCCGTTTAACTTTTTTCTAAAATTTCAAAGGGGTTGGCTCATCTACTGTTCATCTTCCTCCATCTTCGTCCCAAATTAAAGCCCCTCTCCAAGCTTTCCATCAGCCATAAATCCCTAAATCCAACCTTCAATCGGCCCAAAAATTCTTAGAATCTACCATAAAAATTTGAGTAGACACTTTCTCTTGGCCGATCCATGATCAAAACTCATTCTTTCTTGATCTTAATCAAACCCTTGAAACCCTCCTTTCAAAAATCTTTAACGCAGACCATCCATCTCTAAATCTCTCATTTCTCTTCATCCCCATTATCCTTTCACCCTCTATTCCTCTCTTGACCGATTTCTTGGCCCTCACTGTACCAAATGGCTCCCAAAATGCGGTTGTCCTAAAGAAGAAAATCTGTGAGGCCACTAGAGGCAAAAAAAAGAAGAAAGAGGATGGCTCAGATCCCAGCTCAAGCCTTTCCTCCCAGGACTTCAAGTAAGATTCCTCTTTCTGTCAGAAAAGTTGCTTTAGGGAGAAATATAGATTTTGGTTTCTTAAGAAGAGATAGTTTTTCAATTGGAGAGAAGATAGTTAAACAAGGATGGAGGTTCTTTTGTTGCTTATCTGAGCCGGTGTACATAGACTTAGTTAAAGAATTTTACTCAAACCTAATGTTTAATGATGGAGCTCTAAGATCTGTTGTAAAAGGTGTTGAGATTGTCTTGAATGCTGCAAGTTTGGGTAGATTGCTTCAAATGCCTTGTGAGAGAAGCTGTCTTGATGAGCTTTCTAGGAAAGAGGATGGACTTAAATCCATCCTAGGAAGAAATAATGTTGTAGGTTTCATGAAGATAGAGGCAAAAGATTTGAGTGTGGAGATGAGACTACTCCACCACATGATCTCTAGGATCTTCTTCCCCAAAGGGAGAAGATATGACCTGATGACTGGATGGGATAAATGTCTGATGCACTATGTTATATCTGAGTCTCCACTGAATCTTTCATTTCTGATGATTGATGCCATGAGAGAGGCCTTGAATAAATCCAAGGCTTCCTTATCTTATGGAATGGCCCTGACATTTGTTTTTAGACAGTTTGGTGTGAGTTTTGAGGGGGAGGTTGTGTGCAGGTTGCTAAACACTGACACTTACAACGACCATTCCATTCGATGTATGGGTTTCATTAGAGTGGATGGTCGTTGGACCAAGGATCGAGGTGCTATAGTTGTGGAGGAGGAGGAGGAGCGTGCTGAGAGGAAGGGTCCCTCATCATCACCTAAGCCCAGGCCGAGCCCTGATATTCATTTTGTGTCAGAACTTGAGGCAGATCCTTCAGTTAGTACACCCCCGTCTCTGAGTCGTGTTATGCCATCATCATCTAGATTGGTGAGGATGAGATGGGACTGCTAGCTGAGTAGGTAGCAAGCATTCTTTCCATCCAGCAGCAGCAGTTCCAGGAGCAACTCCTTCAGCAGTTCCAGCAGTTTCAACAGTAGATCATTCAGTAGATATAGCAGCAGCAGTATTAGCCTCCTCAGTCGAGCTCATTCTCTACTTTCTCATCAAATTTTTCAATTGTGCCATATATCTCCTCTTTAGTACAATTGTTGACTGACCTAAGCTCCAGATTGGAGAGTATGGAGAGCTCTATGCTCAGGTTCAGTGGCAGACTTTTAGATATAGAGAGAGAGATCAGACTGGTCTTGGCTTTATTGTCAGCAGGAGCGAGCACCTCGAGTAGTTCTTCATCTCAGTTAGCTGATCTTGCTCAGGATCTAGAGAGACTTCATGGCTTGCTCAGATCGACACTTGAGTTGATCCAGACTGATATTAGAAACTCGAGGGATTTTTTTTCATCTGATCTTGAGGGACTCAGAGTTTTAGTGAGAGGTGTCTTATCCCAGCTAGATGCCATTAAGATTCAGTTCCAGTCCAGACCCTCTGTATCCACTGAGCCTATCCTTGTTTAGCCTATCGCCTTCTGTCCTCTGACCTCTTCTACTTGGACCAGATCAGCCAGTCGAGGCCGAAGCAGTCATGGTCATGATTCTACTTTGGAGTCATTCCCTCATTTTGTTCCCTCTGATCACGAGCCTGATGCCTAGTCTCCCTCTGATCCACGTATTAGTTGCTTTAGGTCTCATACAACTAGCTGTATCAGAACCTTATGATTATAGATATGTATGGTAATGTATGGATGTATTGTGACTTGATCATGTACTTGACTTTTGTAACCTCCTATTTTGTTGTATTTAAATAAGGTTAGCTATTATCATCTTTTATGTTGTTAATTATGATTATGACTTCTTAGATATTTGTGAATAAATTTTTATTCAATTAAAAGTTACTCTGATACCTACTGTAGGATCGTAGCCTATAACTTACTTCTCTCACTTATTAAAAATTTTACTGTTTATAAACTCTCTTTAATCCATTTCTAATGATGTCAAAAAGGGAGAGAAATAAGAAAGAGAGAAAGAGGGAGTTTTTATAGTTTTTACAAGTTGGTTATGTGACTAGAAAGGGAGAGAGAAAGAAAGTAAGTATTTTTGCAAAATGATTATCTTATTTTTACAAAGAGAGAATTTTTATAGTTTTTACAAGTTGGTTATGTGACTAAAAATGGGGAGAGAAAGTAAGTATTTTTGCAAAATGATTATTTTGTTTTTTCATATAAGAAAGGAGGAGAATTTTGTTTTTAGAAATAATTTTTGGCAAAACTTTGATATTTCACAAGCAATTTTGAGAAAAAATGGAAAAGTATGGTTTAAAACATCATAACTTGCTGATAGTGTGAAACTTATGATTCTCTATAACTTATATTCAACCTTTGGCACGTTCTCTTAACTTTCAAGTGCTTTAAAAACTTAACCTTTTGTGTTTTATTGATCTCTCTTTGTGAACACTCAAATATTTTGTCATCATCAAAAAGGAGGAGATTGTTATCTCAAAAATTAATTTTGATGATCATAAATTATTTAAGAAGACTACTAATGAGTTTCTTATCCTTGGAGAATACTTTGGTGTGGTTTCGGTAGTCCAAAAATGTTGAGTTTGAAAAGCTTCTTCAAAGATGCCAAAGTTGAAGATTTTGTAAGTTGGAGATAATTTTGAAGCTTTTTGAGAGTGTCAAACTCATTCAAATCTATTTAAGAGTGTTTGATAGTATTTTGGTAAATTTCGATACTTTAAATATATGAAAAACTTAGTTAGAATAGAATAGGACGACCCTTTAGGTCATCCCCTTGCAAAGAAAAGCTGGCACGTACCTGTCTTGGCCTTTGGCATATAGTGGGGTGACCCATGGGTCAACCCTAGAGACCTGAGACCAAGACAGAGAGCATGGTTCTCTATCTGGCCAAAAGGGGTGGCCCATGGGTCTACCCCCTGCCAGTGGGTCGACTCATGAGCTGACCCCTGTGGCACAGACGTGCGTAACAGTTAGTTTTCAGTCTATTTTTAATACATTTAATACACATTAAACACACTCCAATAGCTCTTAACCGATTCTAAAATACTCTCAAGACTTAATGAAGACTATGAATGCTTTCTAGAGGTGGGAAATCCAAAAAGAAGATGCATTGAAGCTTAAATCTGAGAAATAAAAAGAAAACCCTAGAAAGAGAGAAAAAAGTATTCAATTAGCTCACCAACCACTCTTCAGCTGCATTCAAATGTTCAAATCATCTGGAGGTGTCCAACAAAGGCTTCTACTCCTTGAGTATTATGCTTTTATTGGTTTATTGTGCTCATTTAAGGAGCTCTTTTGTGCTGAAAATTCTATACTCTATTCATTTACTGTTGTACTTTGAATTTTGAGTTTTGGAGGATTCTAAAATTCAGATAGGTTGATTCAAACCTGTAATCAGAGAATTTGAGAATTGGCTTGTACCCAAAAAATAGGCATTCTTGCTTGGACAGTAAGGGTCGGTGTAATCTGATGTATTATAATTGAAAATCTTTTTAGTGGATTGATTTTCCAAGTTGAGACTTGGAGAGTGGATGTAGGTGCAAAGTTAGCATCGAACCACTATAAATTCTTAGTGTTTGCTATGCTTGCATATTTTCTTTTCCTTATTATACTCTATACTTGTTCATTTGTTAATTATGTTTGATCTTTTGTTATTATTAATTAACTCACCTCACTCATCAAGTTGAGCACATTCCTTGTGAGCACTAATCACTAAAAATTTTAAGAGACCCAATTCACCCTCCCTCTTGGGCTCCATATTTGGACAATAATAGATCTTCTACCATTGTAGATGTGCAGGCGTGCTATTGGTATTGATTATTCTCGACTGGTCATAGTGGTTCAATTGCACCAAAAATATGCAACCACTCTATTAATAAAGAGTTGCTCCAGGGTAAGGATGGGATTGGGCCCAATAACTGATAGGTGAGGGACCCAATGATGGCCTTACATCTGCTTGTGAACGGTGGGTCAGACTTAACTAAGGAGTGTGGTCAATAACTGTTGGGTGAGCCCACATGACTTAGAGATCAAGTCACTGTAATATGCTTAGAGAAGTATCTGGGCAAAGAGTTGTCCATGCATCAGTATGCGTATTACCAATAACTGTTAGGTGAGGTACATGGCATCAGTGAGATCACAGAACCCATTAGAAATTCAGTTATCACATCAGGGTTTTCGTTTCCTACTCGAAGAGTGAAGGGATCCAAAAAATTAGTGAGAGTTATTGTTTGCATCTTAAAGTCCCTAAAAGCAAATATAAATTTAAAGTACAAAAATCTAACTTAAATCTCTACTCTCATAGTTAAATAATATCAATCTCGAACCCTCTAGCCCGCATCTTTGAATCCAATCATTTGATTGGAATAAACTATAAAGACTGGCTAAGAAACCTCAAGATTATCCTAACTTCTGAAAAATTAGATCATGTACTCGACCAGAAACCCCTAGTGTTATCAAACCATCCTACTGTAGAGCAAAGAACTACTTATGAAAAGTGGATGGATGAAGACAGTTGGGTCAAGTACTATGTACTGGCATCCATGACAAATGAGTTACAGAGACAGCATAAGTATATGCCCACTGTCAGGGCAATGATCACTCAGCTACAAGAGTTGTATGGTGAACAAAGCCGTATAACATACTTTGAAATATCCAAAAGACTCTTTAATGTGAAGATGCACGAAGGACAGTCAGTCCATGAGTACTGTATGATAGTGATCAAAGACATCGAGGAGCTTGAAATGCTCAGGCTTGATATGCAGAAGGAATTGCTGATGGATTTAATCCTTCAATCTCTTACTAGTTCATATAGTTAATTTATTATAAACTTTTATATGAATAAATTTGATTGCACTATACCTGAACTGGTCAACATGTTAGTCACTATGGAGGAAACCTTGAAGAGTTCAAGGGATACTGTTCTCACTATAGAGCAAATTTTTTTGACCAAAAGAAAGTCTAGTTTGAAGAAGAAGAATAAATCCGTTAAGAAGCAGAAGAAAGACAGCAAGCCAAAGAAAGACGTTCCAAAGAAGGCTGAAGCAAAAGAAAAATATTTTCACTGTGATGCTGACAGCCACTGGAGGAGGAACTATCCACTCTACCTGGAGAGGCTAAAGACCAAAAAGGGTGATAAACCATCAGAAGATATGCTCATAATTGAATCTAACCTTACGATTTTTTTTACTTCTAGTTGGGTATTGGACTCTGGTTTGAGTGCTCATATATGTATATCAATGCAGAGACTAATAGAAAGTAGAAGATTAAGGGAAGGTGATATGATCTTTTAGATTGGTAATGGAGTAAAAGTTGCTGCAGAAGGCGTTGGCACTTATCCTCTTTGATTACCATTGAGATTTAGATTAGATTTAAAGGACTATTATTTTATTTCTTTAGCTAGTCAAAATTTGATTTTCGTGTCTGTGTTAGCACAGGATGGTTTTGAATTTAATTTCAATAAAAATTTTATTTTATTTATTTACAAAATAACTTGGTTACATATGATCTTTTAATTAACAGTCTATATCACTTGCATATTGATGTGAATATAAATTTGAATGAGTAAATAGTGAGTGCCATAGGTCAAAAGAGACTCAGAGATGAAATTAACCAGAAGTACTTATGGCATTATAGATTAGGTCATATTGGAGAGGACAAGATAAATAAATTAAAAAAGAATGGGATCTATGGCTCTCTTGATCTTGAGTCGTACCTAACTTGTGAATCTTGTCTTCAAGAAAAAATAGTCAAGTTATCCTTTGTAGGACATAGGGAAAGGGCCATCGAGTTATTTACCTTGGTACACATCGATGTGTGTAGGCCATTTGATGTACAGATCAGGAATAGTTATAGCTACTTCATCATTTTTATCGATGATTTATCTCAATACAAATATGTGTATCTAATGAAACACAAGTTTGAAGCCTTTGAAAAGTTCAAAGAATTTAGAAATAAAGTAGAAAAATAAATAGGCAGACTCATTAAGATTTTTCGATCTGATCGAGGAGGTGAATATCTTTGTCAAAAATTTTTAGGATATCCTAAAGACAACAGCATAGTTTCTCAAAGGACTCCTCTCGGAACACCTTAGCTCAATGGAGTATCCAAAAAGAGAAATAGGATCCTATTAAATATGATCAGGTCTATGATGAGCTCCACTGATTTACCTTTATATCTTTGGAGACATGCCTTATTAACTGCAAATCACCTATTGAATAGGGTTCCATCAAAATCGGTTTTTACCACACCATATGAGATATGGTATGGTAAAAAATCAAGTCTAGATTATCTTAAGATTTATGGATGTCCGATCTACGTCAAGAGACAGATGACTGATAAATTAGAGGATAGATCTGTATTAGCTTATTTTATAGGGTATCCAAAAGAATCAATGGGATACTACTTCTACTTTTCACAAGATCGCAATGTGATTGTGAGTCAGAATGTCATATTTTTTAAAAAAATAATTTATCCAGGATCATGGTAGTGGGAGGTCAGTTGAGCTTGAAAAGGTCTCTGAAGAATAAAGAGCTATGGATCCTCAGGAACTCATTATTCATGAGCTAATAGTTGATATTTCTCTATCACCTCGTAGATCTAGCAGGATCTCCTGACCTCCTGAAATGTACATAGATATGCTTACAGAGGAAGTAAAAAAAATATTTCTTATAGGAGATAAGGATTGTTGGTGCAAAAATCCGCCTGCGCTGGAGAAGCTGGAGTTGTGGGGGTTGCGGTCGCCGTCGGGACCTGCAAAAGAAGTCTAAATCGGAGGTGGGGTTGCTCTGGCAAGACCCTCTGACGCTCAAGTCAGCTCTCTGCCTCAACAAGAATAGAGTGCTCGAACGGAAATTTTAGCAGAGTTTCTAGGTAAAAATGAGAGCTTAGAGAATAACGTATCTGGGATCCCTCTTTTATAGGCGGAGGGGGAAACAAACCGATAGCGATGCCTGTAACTGTCTGGCAGTGGGCCCGTGGCCATCATCGGGGCGTGCCATGTGGAGTCCGCCATGAGGAGCGGAGCGACGTTCGTTGTCGCGACTTGCCAGAGAATGGAAGAATCGTGCGGTATCCGTCGCAGGAAGTGGAGCAGGATCGTGGCCATTATTACGGCCTGTCAGGGAGTGATGGGGCCGCGTGGAATCCATCGCAGGAGGTAGAGCAGAGTCGTGGCTGTTGCTACGGCCTGCCAAGGTGTGATGGAGCCGCACAAAATCCGTCGCAGGAGGTGGAGCAGAGTCGTGGCTGTTGCTGTGGCTTGCCAGGGGGTCCAGGCCTATCGGTCGGAGTTCGGTTGGGGTGTCTGATGGAGAGAGGTGGCTAGCTACCCGTTTGAGAGGAGCTTGGAGTCCGGCTCTCGCAGGAGTCCGGATGGAGTCTTCTTTCAGTTGAAGTCGGGGACGAAGTCTGGCTCCCACAAGAGCTCGGATGGAGTTTTCCCACAGCTGGGGCTGGAGACGAGCGAAGTCTGGCTCCCACAGGAGTTCGGGCAAAGTCTACCGGTAATTGGAGTTAGGGATGAAGTCCGGCTCCCGTAGGAGTCCGGACAAAGTTTACCTGCAGCTGGAGTCGTGGGCAGAGTTTGGCTCCCGTAGGAGCCCGGGCGGAGCCTGCAGATGTAGTCATGGGTGAGGTTCGGCTCCTGTAGGAGTCTGGATGAAGTTTACCTGTAATTAGAATCAGGGATGAAGTCCGACTCCCATAGGAGTCTGGACGAAGTTTACCTGCAGCAGGAGTCGTCGGTGGAGTCCGACTCCCGTAGGAGTCCGGGCGGAGCCTGCAGGTGAAGTCGTGGGCGGAGTCCGGCTCCCGTAGGAGTCCAGATGGAGTCTGCAGGTGAAGTCATGGGCGAGGTCCAGCTTTCGTAGGGGTCCAGACAAAGTTTACCTGCAATTAGAATCAGGGACGAAGTTCAGCTCCCATAGGAGTCCGGACGAAGTTTACCTGCAGCAGGAGTCGTCGGCGGAGTCCGGCTCCCGTAGGAGTTCGGGCGGAGCCTACAGATGAAGTCGTGGGCGAGGTCTGGCTCCCGTAGGAGTTCGGACGGAGTCTGTAGGTGAAGTCATGGGCGAGGTCCGGCTCCCGTAGGGGTCCGGATGAAGTTTACCTGTAATTAGAATCAGGGATGAAGTCCGGCTCCCGTAGGAGTCCGGATGAAGTTTACCTGCAGCAGGAGTCATCGGCGGAGTCCGGCAACCATAGGAGTCCGGGCGAAGCCTGCAGCTGAAGTCGTGGGTGAGGTCCGGCTCCCATAGGAGTCCGGACGGAGTTTGCAGGTGAAGTCGTGGGCGAGGTCCAGCTCCCGTAGGAGCCCGAGCGGAGCCCACATATGAAGTGTGGGCGAGGTCCGGCTCCCGTAGGAGTCTGGACGGAGTCTGCAGGTGAAGTCGTGGGTGAGGTTCGGCTCCCGTAGGGGTCCGGATGAAGTTTATCTGCAATTAGAATCAGGGATGAAGTCTGGCTCCCGTAGGAGTCCGGACGAAGTTTACCTACAGCAGGAGTCATCGGTGGAGTCCGACCACCATAGGAGTCCGGGCAGAGCCTGCAGATGAAGTCATGGGCGAGGTCCGGCTCCCGTAGGAGTCCGGACGGAGTCTGTAGGTGAAGTCGTGGGTGAGGTCCGGCTCCCATAGGGGTCCGGACGAAGTTTACCTACAATTAGAATCAGGGATGAAGTTCGGCTTTTGTAGGAGTCCGGACGAAGTTTACCTGCAGCAGGAGTCGTCAGTGGAGTCCGGCTCCCATAGGAGTCCGGGCGGAGCCTGCAGATGAAGTCGTGGGTGAGGTCCAGCTCCAGTAGGAGTCCGGACGGAGTCTGCAGGTGAAGTCATGGGCGAGGTCCGGCTCCCGTAGGAGCCCGGGCGGAGCCCGCAGATGAAGTCGTGGGCGAGGTCTGGCTCCCGTAGGGGTCCAGACGAAGTTTACCTTCAATTAGAATCAGGGATGAAGTCCAGCTCCCGTAGGAGTCCGGACGAAGTTTACCTGCAGCAGGAGTCATCGGTGGATTCTGGCTCCCATAGGAGTCCGGGCGGAGCCTGCAGGTGAAGTCATGGGCGGAGTCCGGCTCCCGTAAAAGTCCGGACAGAGTCTGTAGGTGAGTCATGGGCGAGGTCCGACTCCCGTAGGGGTCCAGACGAAGTTTACCTGCAATTAGAATCAGGGATGAAGTCTGGCTCCCGTAGGAGTCCAGACGAAGTTTACCTGCAGCAGGAGTCATCGGCGGAGTCTGGCTCCCGTAGGAGTCTGGGTGGAGCCTGCAGATGAAGTTGTGGGCGAGGTCCGACTCCCGTAGGAGTCCGGACGGAGTCTGTAGATGAAGTCGCGGGCAAGGTCCAGCTCCCGTAGGAGCCCGGGCGGAGCCCGCAGATGAAGTCGTGGGCGAGGTCCGGCTCCCATAGGAGTCCGGACGGAGTCTGCAGGTGAAGTCATGGGTGAGGTTCGGCTCCCGTAGGGGTCCGGACGAAGTTTACCTGCAATTAGAATCAGGGATGAAGTCCGACTCCCGTAGGAGTCCGGATGAAGTTTACCTGCAGTAGGAGTCGTCGGCGGAGTCTGGCTCCCGTAGGAGTCCGGGCGGAGCCTGCAGATGAAGTTGTGGGTGAGGTCCGGCTCCCGTAGGGTTCCGAATGAAGTTTACCTGCAATTAGAATCAGGGATGAAGTCCGACTCCCGCAGGAGTCTGGACGAAGTTTACCTGCAGCAGGAGTCATCGGTGGAGTCCGGCTCCCGTAGGAGTCCGGGCGGAGCCTGCAGGTGAAGTCGTGGGTGGAGTCCGGCTCCCGTAGGAGTCCGGACGGAGTCTGCAGGTAAAGTCGTGTGCGAGGTCTGGCTCCCGTAGGGGTCCGGACGAAGTTTACCTGCCATTAGAATCAGGGACGAAGTTCGGCTCCCGTAGGAGTCCGGATGAAGTTTACCTGCAGCAGGAGTCGTCAGTGGAGTCCGACTCCCGTAGGAGTCTGGGCGGAGCATGCAGATGAAGTCGTGGGCGAGGTCCGGCTCCCATAGGAGTCCGGACGGAGTCTACAGGTGAAGTCATGGGCGAGGTCCGGCTCCCGTAGGAGCCCGAACGGAGCTCGCAGATGATGTCGTGGGCGAGGACCGGCTCCCGTAGGGGTCCGGATGAAGTTTACCTGCAATTAGAATCAGGGATGAAGTCCGGCTCCCATAGGAGTCCGGACGAAGTTTACCTGCAGCAGGAGTCGTCGGCAGAGTCTGGCTCCCGTAGGAGTCCGGGAGGAGCCTGCAGATGAAGTCGTGGGCGAGGTCCGGCTCCCGTAGGAGTCCGGACGGAGTCTGCAGGTGAAGTCATGGGTGAGGTCTGGCTCCCGTAGGAGTCCGGATGGAGTCTGCTGATGAAGTCGTGGGCGAGGTCCGGCTCCCGTAGGAGTCCGGATGAACTCTGCAGGTCGTGGACGAGGTCCGGCTCCCGTAGGAGTCCGGACGTCGCGAAGAATCCGGTCGACGCTAGCGGGGTCCTGCCTGTCGGCAAAATTTGGGAGTGTGGCAGAGGCTCGACCGCCCAGGAGGTTTGAAGAGATGTTGCCGGAGGTCGAAAGTCTGTTGGATCCCCGGAGGGTCACTCCCATCACAAACTTCGGCTAGGGGGTATTTTATACCTAACACCAGTCCCCCTACTTTCGAGTTCGAATGAAGGAAGTTTCGAGAAATTTTCGCAGCCGAAGTTATCCTCTTGAATCCTGTGCACGATCGCCCCCAGATATTTTGTCATTAAATGCGCGCGTGCTGGAGTCTTTTCGAATCAAGACGATTCGAAGGGACCCTTCAAAATTCTTGCTGGTATGCTGGCCTAGGTACGGTGCAGTAATGGCTCCGTCAGCTGTCAGCCGCTTTTAGCCACCCGTCGTGGCGAGTGGGACACGTGTCGAGCGTGGGTCGGCCTGGGGGATTCGCGATCATTATGGCGCCGGATCCCAGGGTCTATTTAAACCCGCCTTTTCGCCTGAAAGTTCTATCGGCATCCCCCTTTTCTCCGAGAGTCCTGACCCTCCTTGGTGACTTCTTTGCCCTAGGCATCCTTCGAGTCATCCCTGTCCTCGCCCCTCTGCATCCTTCAGAGTGATCTAGGTTAGTCCCAGAACCTTCATTTTTCTTCTCGCCATTTAGGGGCCTTTTCTCCTTCATTTTCTTCTGTTGCATTCCTCTGAGTTGGTCTCCCACAACCTCTCGTCCTTTGTCCCGTTTGTTTTCTTCGGGATCTTTAGGGTCTTCATTTGAAGTCATTCGAAATGTCTTCCGGCACCTCCGCCTCTAGCGGTTCCGGGAGTTCTTCCGCCTCAGCCCCCCAAAAAGCCCCATCCTGTAGACGAACCCACTCCTGGGACCGGGCTTCGCCCGGTCTTTGCGCCGGGTGCCATTTCCTGCTCCCTGACTCCGGATGAACTCCTACTGATAAGGGTTCAGTATGGAGTTCCTCTGGAGTACGACTTGGAGCTTCCTGGCCCCTCCGACTGGGCTAGCACTCCCCCACCCGATCGTTCTTGCCTGTATCAGGAGGCGTTCCGTGCCGGACTCCGGCTTCCACTCCCGTCCTTTGTCGTCGCCCTTTTCCGCTTCTTAGATATCTCTTTAGCTTCAGTTGCTCCAAATTCTTTTAGGTTTTTGATAGGGTTCCTCTCCCTTTGCCACGTAGTTGAGGTTCAGCCATCCCTCTCTCTGTTTAAGCACTTCTATACCTTCAAGCGTCACCCTTCGGCGAAGGACTGGTGGTATTTCTCCCCTTAGTTCGGCAAGAAGGGGTTGCTGAAAGGGGCTCCCTCTTCAATCCACAACTGGAAGGGGAAATACCTCTTCATCCACTTCCCAACTTTGAGGCTGGGCCTGCCCCCTTGGGGCTCTCTGAGGGACTCTGTCCGTCGGGCTCCCAGTCTGGGGGAGGACGACCTTCAGGCCGCCCAGAAGCTTCTTGACTATTCCGCTCCTTCCCTTCCCAATCTTCTGAGGGAGCAATTTTTGTTCAACATCGGCTTGAGCCCCCAGGATATTGCAAGTACTCCATCTTTTCTTTTCTCTTTGTTCAACATCGGCTTGAGCCCCCAGGATCTTGCGAGTACTCTATCTTTTCTTTTCTCTTCTTTTCTTCCGTCCTTCTTCTTTTCCTTTCTTTCTCTTCTCTCTTCTTTTCTTCTCTTTTTTTTTTTTTTTTTTTGCGTGTCACTTCTTCCTTTTCACCCAATTACTGATTTTTTATTTTTTTTTTTAGGAATGGACGTCGAAGCAGCATGGATGCTCGCCAGGGGCCTCAAGGCCCACAAAAGAAAAGGTGCCGCAGCCTCCGGATCAGCAAAGAAGGCCAGGGTGGAGGAGACGAGCTCGGCCGCGCCTATCCAGGCGGCTCTCACGATCGACGTTCCTTCAGATGCCGAACCAACGGCCCCCCAGGCCTCTTCAAGGAGTCCGCCGACTGGGGCTCCCATTTCAGGGGTCCGTTCCATGGAGGCGCCCGGAGTCGAGAGGGGGATGAGGAGGAAGTCGGTGGCCCACAGGGGGAGTAGCCGCTGAGCCGTCGTTGAAGAGTCCCTTGGTTCCGAAGAAGAACTGGAGAATCCCTTCAATGACAGGGACTTGATCAAGTGGTTGATCGACGGGTGCATTCTGCCTGAAGTCATCGAGAGGATTGACCGCACTGATCCTGAGCAGCGGGTTTGAGACTCCCTAGGGTCCTTTCTCAAGGTAAACAAGTCTTCATTTAATTGGCTTTTCGACCCTTGTTCTGATTCCCTAGCCGCCCTTGCAGATTGGGCACCAGCTCCTTGCCAACATCGAGGCGATGAACCGGGCGAGGAGGGACGCCATCCAGGCGGAGGAGCATCGCCGGGCCGAAGTCACTCACCTCAAAGAAAAGGCCGCTGAAGTAGTTGCCCTCCAAGAGGCCCTGGAGAAAGAAAAGCAGGCCCGGGAGGAAGAGAAGCAGGCCTCGGAGGAGATAGTGAGAAAGGCGGAGGCCGAGATCGCCAATTTGGCGAAGCAGATTCCGGTCCTGGTCTCGGAGGCCAGGGGTCTTGCGGTGGAGGAGTTCAAGGCCTCCGTGGAGATGAGGGACCTGAACGTCTGATTCGGCCAAGAAGCATTCATCAAGGGGTTTGAGCTCTGTTAGGAGAAGGTGGTCAGGAAATTTTCCAAGCTCGACCTCAGCTTCTTGGGTGAGGAGTCTGAAGATGAGGTCGGTCCCTCTCCTGCCGCTACTGCTGCCGCAGCCTCCCTTCCAGGGACACCGAGCTCCCCAACTCCTACCGCAGAGGTCTGAGACCTCCGACCTTGTATATATTTTTTTTTACTGTAATTTTTTCTTTTCCTTTGGTCTTTAAGAAACATTCTATCAACAAAGTTGAATTTCTCGCCGTGGATGGCTTCTTCCTTCTTCCTTTCTCCTTTTTGTTTTTCTTTCTACAATGAGACGTGCCTTGATGCTTTGGTCTCCCGATGGCAGCATCCTGCCGAAGCACTTCTCCTGCCCCAAGAAATTCCGCTGAAGTCCATGATCCAGCGACTGAAGAAAGAAGTTCTTCATTTGACAAAAGGGTCGAAGAAGATGGAAGACGAGCTTCGCAGGTTAAGGGAGGGTTACTCTGAAGCCACCTCGGAGGCCACCCACTTTCAGAATCTCCACGTGAAGGGGATCATGGAGTACAGTCGGAGGAAGGTGGACTTCACGAAGGAGCTTGAGGAACACAAGAAGAGCGCCAGCGATCGAATTTGGGCTCAAGCTGCCAAGATCAGTTCTCTCAGGGTGGAACTGTCAGCTGCGCAGGAGAGGATTGGCCAGCTAGAGGGAAGTTCGTCCCGGCTCTTGGCCTGGGTCGACGGTGATTGGGAGTGATCGAAGAAGGTCTCTGACCTTCAGCAGCAGCTTCAAGATGTCGAGGTGAGCTATGATGTGCATCGGGCCGACTGGTATAGGCAGGTGGATGAATATAAAGGGAGACTCAGGGTGGCGACCGACGAAGTCGCCCATCTTCAAGGGTAGCTGGCTGACAGGGCTCAGCTCGCTTCTTCTCGAGATTCCAATGAACTCCAATCCCTAAAAAAAATTGCCGAAGAGCTTTCTGTCGCCCTTGGGGAGAGGACGGCTGAGCTGCAGCAATTGAAGATCCAGCTGGCATGCGAGCAGCAGGCCGTCAAGGATGCAGAGGCAAAATTCGAGGTCCTGAGAAAGAGACGTCGAGAGGCAGAGAATGAAAGCCAGCGACTCCATCGGGCGCTCCAGGATGCGCTGCTAAAAAAGGGAGAGCTAGAAGAAGAAGTTGAAAATCTGAGGTAGTCCTGGATAAGAGGTGAAGCAGATAATTCAAGGTCGGAAGGAGCAGAGCTTCCCTAGGGCTCTTTTTAGCCTTCCGTCTTTCCATGCATACATTTTCTCTTTTGTTGTTTTGTCTTGCTTTTGTCGTTTTGCCTTTCTTCTGTTGGTCTTCTAGGCTTCGTGGTGTATATTTCGCAAATGGAATGAAAAGGAGATTTTGTGTTACCTCGTCCACGTATTGTATTAACTTGTCGCCCGTCGAACTTCTTTTGTCTTTTGACTTGTCTGACGTTGACGTCGTTTGGAGGTGCCCAGTCGTCGCCACGCTGATTTGCTTTTCTCATCGTCAATGGTCGTAGGCTCGAGCTTGGTGGCCCAAACTCTGCATTACCTCGAAGGCATCATAGTTTTCTTGGCCTGTGTTAAGAGCCTTCTTAGAGATCGGGGATGTTTGGTAGGAACTTCCCATCTTTACCAAGATGAGGTTCCTTAGGTCTTTGGTGTGGTTTGTTTCTCATCTACTGCCGGCATAATTCATCGCTTTCCTTTTCAATTCTCCTCCTCTTTTCGAGTGAGGGTCCTCCCCTTACTTTTTAAGGGGTCGCATAGAAGTATAGAGGTACCATTGAGGGGACTTTTCCCCTTATCCAATTTTGTTGGGTAGCTGGGTCCCTGTCGTCATTAGGATGAGGTTCCCCCTCTATCCTTGATGTGGTCGATCTCGGCTCGGGTTAGGATGAGGTTCCCATCCTGTTCCCAACGGGACTGTGGGGGCACATAAGGGTCGTCGCAAGGGCCTCTCCCCCCATCCGGTCTAAAAGAACCAGGCCTTCGACTTTGCTCATGTTAGGGTGAGGTTCTCCTCCTGTCTCTAACATGGCTGTGGGGGCACATGTGGGTGCTGTTTGGCCTCTCCCCCCATCCGGTCTAAGAGGAACCGGGCCTTCAACTTTGCTCACGTTAGGGCGAGGTCCTCCTTCTGTCCCTGACATGGCCGTGGGGGCGCATAAGGGCGTTGTAGGGCCTCTCCCCCCATCCGGTCTAAAAGAATCGGGCCTTTGACTTTGCTCACGTTAGGGCGAGGTTCTCCTCCTGTCCCTAACGTGGCTGTTGGGGCGCATAAGGGCGTTGAAGGGCCTCTCCCCCTATCCGATCTAAGAGAACCGGGCCTTTGACTTTGCTCATATTAGGGCGAGGTTCTCCTCCTGTCCCTAACATGGCTGTGGGGGCACTCAAGGGCCGTTATATGGGCCTCTCCCCCGGTCCGACCTTAAAATAATCGAACTTTCATTTTGCTCATGTTAGGATGAGGTTCTCCTCCTGTTCCTAACATGACCTTGTTTTAATTGTTTGAAGGGGTCGCCCCCAATCGTAACAAGTCCATGCCGAAAGGGAAAGACATGCAAAGTCGAAAAAAATTTTGATTCAAAGCAAAGTCGTGAGTAGTGCATTTACAGGTTTCCTGAGTTCCATGGTCGTGGAAGGTCTGCTCCTCCTTGAGGGCCTCCGATGATGGAGTCGATGGTCCCGATTGGAGGCCGATCTCCGGGCTGCTCCTCCCTCCTTGGCGGTTCAGGTTGCGGCAGGGCCCTTGACCGATCTTCTCTACCCTCAGACCGACGTCAAATGAACCTGTCGAGTCGACCTCGCTAGATGAGCTCCTCGATCTCGTCTCGGAGCTGGATGCATTCCTCCGTGTCGTGGCCATGGTCGTGGTGGTAGAGACAGAACTTGTTGGGGTTGCGCTTCTCGGGGTGTGTCGCATCCTCTCTAGCCTAGGGAGCTGCTCCCTGACCTCCATCAGTACCTGGGTCTTCGAGGCATTGAGAGGGGCGTAATTGTAGAATCTTTCCGATGGAGAACCCCACCGAACCCTGCGGTCTGGACTTCTCTGCCTACATACCCGGGGAGGAGTATGGACACGCTTGTGCCCAGGAGGGGATCGAGAATGCGGCCGAGCTTCTCTCGGCCTTTTTTCGGCTGCGGGCTTACTCGAGTCTCCCGCCTGTCGCTCTCTCGCAGTCTCCTCATCCTTCATTTTGAAGGCTTCCTCCGCTCGGGCGTACCCTTCAGCCCGAGCCAACAAATCAGCAAAATCTCTGGGGTACTTCTTCTCCAGGGAGAACAAAAAGTCATTCTTCTGAAGGCCGCCCTTCAGAGTGGCCATTGCTACTGATTGGTCCAAATTCCGGACCTCCAGCACTGCGATATTGAAATGGTTGATGTAGGCCCGAATGGACTCCCCCTCCCTCTACTTGATATTAATGAGGGACTCTGAATCCTTCCGGGGCCACCGGCTGCTGACGAAATGGGTCACAAATTGGTGGCTCATCTGATCGAAGGAAAAGATGGTACCCAGCTTCAGCACCGAGTACCAGTTTTTCACCGCTCCCTTCAAGGTGGATGGGAAGGCTCGGCACAGAATGGCGTCGGGTGTGCCATGAAGCAGCATTATCGTTCGGAAGGCCTCCAAATGATCAACTGGGTCCGAAGTCCCGTCGTAGCTTTCGAACTGGGGGAGTTTGAAGTTTAGCGGGATTGGTTCCTGCATGATCATTTGAGAAAAGGGAGGGTCAGTGCAAATATCTTCACCATAAGCGGGGGGAGCGTGGTGGAGTTCTTCGATCCGTCGGTTCATCTCCTGGAGTCTCCGGTCCAGGAAATCCTCTCGACTTCAGGTCTCGAGGGTCCTTTGGCAGAATGGGGGCAGGGATCTTCCAAGGGTGGAGTCGTGTTCTGATTAAGGGCTCTCCACCCTCGGGTTCGTCTTCTCAGGAAAGACGGGGCGGCTGGCCCAAGTGGCCCGCCGCACCGTCGGATTCTGGTGTTCCGGTGACACTCTTTCCAGGCGCACTGATGCCTGCGGCTGCTGCTGCTGCATGGCCTGCACAGCTTCAGTGAGGCCTCTGACCTGCTGTGCCAGCAGATAAAATTGCTCCGCATCGACCGTCGTTGTCGGAGGAGGAGGAGGAGGCTGGGAAACTGGAGGTGAGGCCGGAGTCTGAGATCTGGCCGCGGAGGTCGTGGATCGCCGTGTGGACGCCTTACGGGGAGGCATCGGGCAAAAACCAAGTGGAGGAAGGAGAAGAGGGCACCGAAAAAGATGCCCGAGGGCAATCCCATTGAGCGCTCCTTTAAGAACAAGGGTACTGCGGAGGTTCAGGGGCCCTTCCCCTAGCGCCAATCTTGTTGGTGCAAAAATCCGCCTGCGTCGGAGAAGCTGGAGTTGCGGGGGTTACGGTCGCTGCTGGGACCTGCAAAAGAAGCCTAAACCAGAGGTGGGGTTGCTCTGGCAAGATCCTCCGACGCTCAAGTCAGCTCTCTGCCTCAACAAGAATGGAGTGTTCGAACGAAAATTTTAGCAGAGTTTCTAGGTAAAAATGAGAGCTTAGAGAATAACGTATCTGAGGTCCCTCTTTTATAGGTGGAGGGGGCAACAAACCGATAGCGATGCCTGTAACCATCTGGCAGTGGGCCACCCAGAGTCAGAGAAAGTTTGTTGCAGAGAGTAGTGGAGTGGACCCGTGGCTATCACCGGGGCGTGCCACGTGGAGTCTGCTACGGGGAGCGGAGCGGCGTCCGTTGTCGCGACTTGCCAGAGAATGGAAGAATCGCGTGGTATCCATTGCAGGAAGTGGAGCAGGATCGTGGCCATTATTACGGCCGACCAGGGAGTGATGGGGCCGCGTGGAATCCATCGCAGGAGGTGGAGCAGAGTCGTGGCTGTTGCTGCGGCCGGCCAGGGGGTGATAGAGACGTGCGGAATCCATCGCAGGAGGTGGAGCAGAGTCGTGGCTATTGCTGTGGCTTGCCAGGGGGTCCAGGCCTATCGGCCGGAGTTCGGCTGGGGTGTCTGATGGAGAGAGGTGGCTAGCTACCCGTCTGAGAGGAGCTTGGAGTCTGGATCTCGTAGGAGCCCGGATGGAGTCTTCTTTCAATTGAAGTCGGGGATGAAGTCTGGCTCCCACAGAAGCTCGGATGGAGTTTTCTCGCAGCTAGGGCTGGAGACGAGCGAAGTCTAAATCCCACAGGAGTTCGGGCAAAGTCTACCTGCAATTGATGTTAGGGACGAAGTCCGGCACCCGTAGGAGTCCGGACGAAGTTTACCTGCAGCTGGAGTCATGGGCGGAGTCCGGCTCCCGTAGGAGCCCGGGCGGAGCCTGCAGATGAAGTCGTGGGTGAGGTCTGGCTCTTGTAGGAGTCCGGATGAAGTTTACCTGCAATTACAATCAGGGACGAAGTCCGGCTCCCGTAGGAGTCCAGACGAAGTTTACCTGCAGCAGGAGTCATCGGCGGAGTCCGGCTCCCGTAGGAGTTCGGGCGGAGCCTGCAGGTGAAGTCGTGGGTGGAGTTCGACTCCCGTAGGAGTCTGGACGGACTCTGCAGGTGAAGTCGTGGGCGAGGTCCGGCTCCCGTAGGGGTCCGGATGAAGTTTACCTGCAATTAGAATCAGGGATGATGTCTGGCTCCCGTAGGAGTCCGACGAAGTTTACCTGCAACAGGAGTCGTCGACGGAGTCTGACTCTCGTAGGAGTCCGGGCGGAGCCTGCAGATGAAGTCGTGGGCGAGGTTCAGCTCCCGTAGGAGTCCGGACGGAGTCTGCAGGTGAAGTCATGGGCGAGGTCTGGCTCCCGTAGGGGTCCGGACGAAGTTTACCTGCAATTAGAATCAGGGATGAAGTCCGACTCCCGTAGGAGTCCGGACGAAGTTTACCTGCAGCAGGAGTCATCGACGGAGTCTGGCTCCCATAGGAGTCTGGGCGGAGCCGCAGATGAAGTCGTGGGCGAGGTCCGGCTCCCGTAGGAGTCCGGACGGAGTCTGCAGGTGAAGTCGTGGGCGAGGTCCGGCTCCCGTAGGAGCCCGGGTGGAGCCCGCAGATGAAGTCGTGGGCGAGGCCCGACTCCCGTAGGAGTCCGGACGGAGTCTGCAGGTGAAGTCGTGGGTGAGGTTCGGCTCCCGTAGGGGTCCGGATGAAGTTTACCTGTAATTAGAATCAGGGATGAAGTTCGGCTCCTGTAGGAGTCCGGACGAAGTTTATGAAGGAACCAGATCTAGGGTTTCAGGGTTAGATCTTGAAACTTTTTCAAGATCATACAGCGGAAGACTAAAATAAATCAAAATTTATTTTCTAAGATCAGAAAATCTCTAGATCTAAGATCCTATTACATGATTATTACATAGCATTAAATCAAAAATTAAAATATATATAAATATAGTATGAACTACATGTTGATCATATCAACATGTTTCTATACTAGCTACATCTAATTTATGTATTAAATAATAGATCAGATCTATTACCTTGCAAGTTAGACGCTCTAACCTTGCTGATCCGGGCTTAAGGATGATGTTGCAAGCCGCACACGCGTCCGGCCTCTAGGAGTCGTCCACACGAGCCCACGAATCTCGATCAGAAGTCCTGCTTCAGGAAATCAGCACAGTATGCTAGTACTGCGCTGATCCTTCTTTGATGGTTGATCAGGTGCCTCCTTCTTCTTGATTTGGACTCTTCCAAAGATGAAAAGTAGAAGGAGGAGTTTCAGATCTGAGACACTCTCAGGAAACTCAAGATGGAGGGAGGAAAATATGAAAACAAAAACCCTAGAAGAAGACCCTCTTCTTCTTCACGTTTTTCTCTCTAAACGCCCTAACTTGCATCTTTTATATCTCCATGACCCAAAGGTATTTCTCTCTGATTTTTGGATGTCAGAAATGTATCTCAAATATCTATCTCCTCCTAAAATTTCATGAAGAAACTCATCTTATATAGAGAGATATGATAGAGTCCTTGTCTAGGTCAAACACCTAGTCAAGGCTTATCCAAACATGGCAAGTTAAGGGACGCCCAACTCTTGAGCATCTCCTCCATATTTTTGTGTATGGATCAACAGAAAAGGGTGCAAAATGTATACCCTAAAAGCCACGAAAATTCCAAAAAAAATTTGGAAAAATTCGGTGCAAAATTGAAAGAGTTTTGAATTTCTAAAACTCTATCTCATAGAATTCGAAATCCAAACTTATTCCTTTTAGATTTGATCCAAACCACCTTCCATGTAAGAAAGAAGAGAGGAGACCTTTTGTGAATGTGAGAGAGATCTGAGAGAGGGCTTTTGTCGCACAAAATAAGTGGAGATTGGCGTTGAATAAGAGAGAGGGCGTGGAGAAGGATTATGTGGCGCAAGGTGGAATCCTAGTCCTACTAGGATTCTGTCTTATGACTTGTTTTAATTTGGTTTCCCAAACCAAATCAAATAAAAATTAGATCAACCCAAACCAGATCTAGGGTTTCAGGGTTAGATCTTGAAACTTTTTCAAGATCATACAGCAGAAGACTAAAATAAATCAAAATTTATTTTTTAAGATCAAAAAATCCCTAGATCTAAGATCCTATTACATGATTATTACATAGCATTAAATCAAAAATTAAAATATATATAAATATAGTATGAACTACATGTTGATCATATCAACATGTTTCTATACTAGCTACATCTAATGTATGTATTAAATAATAGATCAGATCTATTACCTTGCAAGTTAGACGCTCTAACCTCGCTGATCCAGGCTTAAGGATGATGTTGCAAGCTGCACATGCATCCGGCCTCTAGGAGTCGTCCACACGAGCCCACGAATCTCGATCAGAAGTCCTGCTTCAGGAAATCAGCACAGTATGCTAGTACTGCGCTGATCCTTCTTTGATGGTTGATCAGGTGCCTCCTTCTTCTTGATTTGGACTCTTCCAAAGATGAAAAGTAGAAGGAGGAGTTTCAGATCTGAGACACTCTCAGGAAACTCAAGATGGAGGGAGGAAAGATATGAAAACAAAAACCTTAGAAGAAGACCCTCTTCTTCTTCACGTTTTTCTCTCTAAATGCCCTAACTTGCATCTTTTATATCTCCACGACCCAAGGGTATTTCTCTCTAATTTTTGGATGGTAGAAAGGTCTCTCAAATATATATATCCTTCTAAAATTTCACAAAGAAACTCATCTTATATAGAGAGATATGATAGAGTCCTTGTCTAGGTCAAACACCTAGTCAAGGCTTATCCAAACATGGCAAGTTAAGGGACACCCAACTCTTGGGCATCTCCTCCATATTTTCGTATATGGATCAACAGAAAAGGGTGCACAATGTATACCCTAAAAGCCATGAAAATTTCAAAAAAAATTTGGATAAATTCGGTGCAAAATTGAAAGAGTTTTGAATTTCTAAAACTCTATCTCATAGAATTCGAAATCTAAACTTATTCCTTTTAGATTTGATCCAAACCACCATCCATGTAAGAAAGAAGAGAGAAGACCTTTTGTGAACATGGGAGAGATCTGAGAGAGGGCTTTTGTCACACAAAATAAGTAGAGATTGGCGTTGAATAAGAGAGAGGGCATGGAGAAGGATTATGTGGTGCAAGGTGGAATCCTAGTCCTACTAGGATTCTGTCTTATGACTTGTTTTAATTTGGTTTTCCAAACCAAATCAAATCAAAATTAGATCAACCCAATTAAAATAGGTCTTAACCCAATTAAGAATCTAATTTAATCAGATTAAATTAGATTTAAATCTTATTTAATTTTCTAATCAAATTAGAAATTAGATTGATCCAAGTCCTAGTTGAACTAGGACTAGTTTTTTCTTGCACTTGGCTTATCCAATAAACCAATTGGACTTGATCCAATCAAGCCCAAACTAAATCTAATTAAATAATATTTAATTAGACTTAATCTCAGCCCATTGGCTTAATCAAATTAAGCCAATCAGCAATCGAATTGCTAATAGATCCTCCTGCAACACTTGAACTGGGTTAAATGTCAATCGTATTGATCATTTAACCCTAGAACGATTCTTAATCGTTGATCAACCATCCGATCGGATCATGAACTCTAATGTGTGTGACCTCATAGGTCCGAACCTAAGCCGGTAGCATAGGAATAAATTCCTATACCAATCGAAGTGACCATCTAGCAATGGTACCCGATGATCGGATAGGTCGAATGTGTAGAACAACATCCTTAGAATCCATGCGAATATAGTTTTCATATAATTCATCCCCTTGACCAAAATGATCATAGGACACCCCAGAGTTTAACTGTCAACTCTGATCAGGTTGTCCACATTGTATTTTAAAATATCAAATCCATCTGATGGATTACCCTGGCCAAGGTTTTGCTAAATTGAAATACAGCGACTCATTCTTCTCCAACTCTTGGAGTGGTCAATCCCATCTCGATCACACTCTGACTTCGCAAGTACTTGACTGTGCCCAGAAGCCTTCCGTCCCTGAATTAGAAATTCAGTTAGTCCAGTACCAAAGCACAGTGAGTTGCTTGCAAGTCACTGAGGTGATCTCAAATCTAAGGGACACTTATACCTATATCCCATTAGAGACATTCTCGACAGCAGAATGCTCTGGAGTTGGTCACGTTCAATGATGATGTACCCTTATATCTCACCTGTATGCCATACCAGTGTCTCCACACTCCTTGGTTAAGAGGACAACCAACCCATATGGCCTACAGCGACCTATGCTCGATAGAAGCTGTCGTCCTTATTAACAGCCTATCATTTGGTCGTGAACAGTTTTAAGGACTAATCGATAAATCCTCTCTTTATCGAACCTAAATAGTCCTAAGGACTTCATCATAACAACGGAGTTCATTAGAAGATGAAAGCTTATGATGAAGATGCCAAATATATTTTATTTATTAACAAATCAATTACAATACTTGGTTGCTCAACCATCAACAGCTTGACGATTGGCTTTACTATTAACATATTATATCAATATTATATAAAAAAATTATATGATATTGATATTATATATTATATTTATGATATATATTATATTAAAATATATTATTAATCATATTATTATTCAATGATAATTTTTAAATTATAATATAAATATATTATTGCACTATATATATAATGAAATTATTTGATATATTATTTTTATTTATTTTATTTTTCTAATCAAAATAAATATTAGTATTAAAAATAATATCTTATAAGCATAAATAAAAATATTAGTTTTATAATAGCAATTAATATACCTTTGTAGGAACTAAAAAATATATTTTTATTGAATATATGAGTAATTAATATATTAATAAATATATTAATATTTTATTATAATATATTTATATGATTCATAGATAGGTTTTACTATAGTATTTTTTTAATATTATTTTATTATAACGGCATTACACAATCTTAATTTTTATATTTTATTATTTTTTTCTAAAAATAATATTTTATTATTTTTTAATTATCTTCTTCTTCTTCCTGTAGCTTTTCCTCACCGCCGGCCGCCTCCCCGTCGCCGCATGCCCCCCCATCCTCCTCCTCCTCCGCCCGCTTCCCCGCCACTGCCCACCCTCTCTGGCACCACCCCCAGCTTCTCCGCGCCCACCCCACCCCCTGGCGCCAGCCGCAGCTCCTCCACGTCCCTCCACCCACAGCTCCTCCACCTCCCTCCGCCCCCCTGCTTGCGTGCGGCTTCTCCACCCACAACTCCTCCGTCCTCAGTCCACCCCACCCACGCGCTCGTGGGTCCTCCGCTCGCGGTCCCACCCGACCCCCCTCCCCCGCGGGCGCCTGTGGCTCCTCCCCCCACGACATCACCGTCACCGACTACCTGATGCCAACCCACCCTTCCCCCACCCGTTTCCTCCTCCTCCTCTTCCTCCGTCCACCTCTCCATCGATTGGGCCCGTTGATCGCCTTCCCACCGCCGCCGCTCGCTTCCCTACCCTCTTTCCCCTTCCGCCACTCAAGCCGACCACCCCCTTCCTCCTCCTCCTCCACCCCTCGCCTTCCCGCAACCACATGTCAGCCTCTTCTTCCTCCTCCGTTGCTGGGGCCTGCCGTCACACACCGACCTCCAGTGAGAAAAGTGGTGGTGCTAAATCGGGAAGGTGGAAGAGGGGGAAGAGTGGTGGTGCTGAATCGGGAAACAGGGGTAGTGGTGCTCGGTCGGGAAAGAGAAGAGCTGGGCGCGACTTCCAAAAAAAACATTCATCAGGTTTTTTTTCTTCTCCAAGCTTTATCACAAAATTGAGCTATACCGTACCAACCGTATATATAATCGATTAAAATTAATTACTGACAAATAAATCAGTGCCATTCATCGATTAAAAAAAATCAACAGTAAAATAAACAAAAAAATTTAAAATCCCGATGCAAAACCCTTCATATATATATATATATATATATTAATAAATATATTAGAAATTATTTTGATATTATATAACCGATAACTTTGGATTCCTAAAATAACAAACAAATTACACATGAAAATCTGAAAATCTTTAATCTATCAAACGCAATGATTTTAGATCACTACGATTATATCATTCCACACTTTGGATCATTCGTGATCTTAATCTCTTAAACGATATATCCACACTTTGAATCATTAGTGATCTTAGTCTCTTAAACCACTATGGTGATCTCATTTGAGCCACCAAATATCACCTCCATTTTTTTTTTAATGTCTACCCTAAAGTTCAGTCCAAGCTCTTTTCAGCCTGAAACATCACATTCCCATCGGATCTTGGGCATTAGCTCGGAGGGCCCCGTAACATTACCGGCTCACCATCTAATTTGCATTGGATGTTTTCGTAATGCAGCGGAGGGCCCTGTAGCATTACCGGCTCACCATCTAATTTGTATTGGATGTTTTCGTAAGGTAGTGCTCTGCCTGTTGGTTAACACTATCCTGCACCAAGCGGGCTTATTGCCTCACGCTGGCATGGGCAGAAACGAGTGTGAAATTTTCATTTACTTAAATGGTTTCAGATATAGGGGTGGATAATGTTTCAATATATATATATATATATATATATATATATATATATACAAAGTATCCTGCAACACATTGAAGAATCGCAAAGTCAGATCCTCACCACATCAAGAATTTTTTGGAAGTAACGATCATCTCACCAACAAATTGGAAAAAAGAATTCAAATAAAAATATTAGTAAAATAAAACCCTGTCCTTGTGCAAAGAACTACAAACATCCAATCCTCCATCCGGATGATCTGGGGAGAGCATCCACCCCACAGAGGATAATTACGGCCAATCTGTTATTTACTGAAAATTTTCTCTACCCTGTTAGCTAACTGGTCTTCATTGTGGATGCAAACGAAAACCCTGTCCAGGTTCCCAGTAAAGAATAGGGTGCAAGACATGCCTCAGTTGCAAGCACGTGCCACGCAACCTCAGGTTTTTGGTAAAGCTATTGCCTTTCAGCGTATAAGACAATGAACACCAGATTCCGTGTTCCAGAGATGCTCACTTGTTACGTTTCTTTGCTTCACTATAAAGAATGACCCCAATAACTGTGAGGGTGTAACCAAGCATCCCAGTCACTGATACAGGATTCCTGAATATTAAAATTGAAACTACCACAGCCACAGCACCTTTGGCATTTCCAAGAACCTGACATTAACAAAAACTCACTCAGTAATCGGCGCATACCAAAAGGTAAACTAACAAAATTATACAAAAATGATTAGCCCCTTTTAGCAGTAACGTTTCATAACTCAGCTTGTAAAATTTAAGCAGCCAAAATTTTTTTCCATTTCAATGCAAGCCAAATGCATCAATTAAAACACTTTCATATTATATGAAAGATCTGGACAACAATAAGACATCCTATACTAGCAATCCATTTCACATATTTTATTAGAAACACAACAAAATCACTAAATGTGGACAGAACATTTAAGTATTCCAATAAAAACACTTTTTGATTATAAACTGGATACCAAATTTTCAACTTCAGAGGGGATTGTCTTTCCAACAGAAAATGGCTTCTAACCATCAAGTAATGGTTTGGGGACTATTAAATTGCTGGAATGTTTGCACACAGAAACATTTCCAGACTAAATCTATGCATTCATATGGTATACATGTACAGCTCATGCTCATTCCCAAGAAATTCTCCTTAGAATGCAACGAGCTGGTTGTGGTCAATGAATATCTCTAACACAGTTAAACTTATTGGGCAAACACTTTAAGAAGATGGCAGGCAATTTTTCTACAATCGGAAAAACTAAGACTACATTATTTTACTTTTTTTGTAAAAAAAAAAAAAAAGCTGAATTGGTCTTGCCGGACCAACATCTCTGCTGACGTAGGATCATAATTTGCAAACTGCAACAATTGATATAAGCAGGATCGACTGCAGCATATCTTCTCACTAGAAGATACCAGCCTCTTTGCCTGCAAGGTCATCATAAAAACAGTTTCACATGGTTGAGATGATCAATTGCTAAATACAGTTAAAGACAGTAATATCAACCATTTGTGGAAAGGAAATCCAGTAACATATGGTATAACTGCATATCCTTCTTTGCCAAAGTTTTGCATGTACAATCTTTAGAACCTCAGCCCTGTAAACATGCCAACCAGACCATGGCCCACGCTACATGGTAAACTTGGTCTCTATTCTATTCTAAAATCTTCCCATTCCCAAATAACCAAGAATTTGGTGAACTCAAGTGCACTACATGTCAATTACATCACTCGTAAGCATGTATAAAACATTTTTTCCTTAGAAAATACCAGACAGAATAGGAACAACTACTAATTCGCAAAAAAAAAAAAGTCTTGGTCACATGGTCTTTATGAATAATTGCATGGAAGTTTGGCTGCTTAGCAGCTAGAAGATTTGAACCTCTTACAGTCAAGTTGGAAAGTTGGAAATCAACCTATCAGCCAAATGCATCCTCAATCGAGTAGCTGACATCAATCTACAGCTCAGGTTTTCAGAAGATTAAGAAAAATTTTGTGCTTGATCAACGTTTTTCAAGGCCAACACAGTCCACAAGAACCATTTACATGGCAAAGCTTCAGCTCCCAAATATGTAAGTGCCTTTAGAATGACATCCCGTGTAAAATGAAAACATTCTCGTGGATGCTAAATTGTTGTAAGTGGACTTCTGGCATGTGCATGATCAACAAACATATCCCTCACTAAACGACAATTTAGGAAGTGCCAGGTAAATTTGCAGAGACCATGACTTATATGTTGCTTCTACGGCCAAGGGCTTACCTATATCTAACTCGGAATTTTCCCAGCAGAAACCACAGCTGTCTATGAGGATGTTACAGCTGCTACAAAGAACAATAGTGAAAGATATATTGCCACAATTTTGGTTCATATTCAATCAAGCCTATTGCAGTGTTTGATAGCCCTATTCTATGATATGCTTATCAATGTCTTCTTCTAACAACCTTGGTGATGTAATAATATTTACAGAAGACAATCAAGCAACTGACTGGACTTCCAATGATGGCTTTCACCAGAGTTGGTAGTTGGTAAAACTGCTGAACCTGGACAGTCTACCTATAAGCTTTATGATGGTTGATATATAGGTATATTACCTTCATAATCAATTGTAAGTTTGTAACTGCCTCTCTTATTGATTGTGCATGTTTAGAGGCAAGGCTACCAACATCACAACTTCCTAAAGAAAAACCCAAATACAATGATTTACTTTTGCAGCAAAATCGTTATTAATATTTCCCTCTAAATTACCTTTCCCTTAAATTTGCATTGATGCAAACTCATTCAACTTCATCCCTTCTAAATACTTTTTTGAAAATGCTCAAATAATGATGTTGTCGTCATTTGAGAACTCTTTCTGCTAGAAGATATTTGCTTCAGGAAGATGACAAGCTGAAACAACTATGGCAAGAGCCATCGTAAATATTGTCATTGGTGCAACCAAAGTTATATATGTCTTGTACAATATAACTCATTTAAGCTATCATATTTCAAAATGTTGTTTTTAAAATGTTCATTTGTGCTGCCAATGTTGATTTAACAAGCAAAGATTTTGTTCCAGAATATTAATCAGTAAACAGAGGCAAAACAAAGAGAAAGAGTAGGCCTTGAATAATAACATCAAAAGATATAAATACGATTAAGTCTGCATTAATAACACTTAATATTGGTAAACACTTACAATAATTTACCCATTTAAGCAGATCACCATCTACGAGCAAAGTGTAAGAATATAGAACAAGTAAGATTTGTTTGACTTTTCCTTCTTTCATGAAAAAAAGCTACATGACAATCTACATACACCATGAGATACAAGAAGAAAATGATATAATATATGGAAAATACCTGGAGTGTCAATGCGCTGGTATGTTTGGTCACCAAAAAGTTGGTCAAATTCACAAAATATGCCAGAGCAGAATTAAATAACAGGTACCATATAATTCTTATATCTTCTCTAGCAAGTGCTATTGTAATCCCAACCACATTTTCCTCCATAAAAAGCGTTGCTGGAAGTAAGAAAATAACTGCTATTGGAGCCATGTGTAGAAGGAGATTCATTGAGTTCAGTTTTTCCCTGATCATAGGTATTTATTAGTAAGTAATGTGTGAATATTCTTATCAATCCAAAAAGAAGTGTGAATATTCTTTATGGATAAACCTGACAATAATAATTTAGCACAGTTTTCCAGGTTTTCTAGAAAAGAAAAGAAAAGAAATCCCCATCCAAGGACAGTCTCCATTACATGATGATTAGGAAATTGTGAAATGTCTCAACAAGCATATGTGCATGTGTCAAGACCTAAGATTTCTGCAGAAGAGATTCTATTGGGCAAAGAATATCAGCATACATACACTACAAGAAAATTGTACTCTTTACCCCTCAGAGGACAACAAGATCCCTTGTAACACTGACTTTAATGCCCTTGCAGCAGTTGCACCAATGCACATGATAAAACCAAATAAATGGAAACTTGGCTCACCCTGCACAATAAAAGATAAGAGAAATAATAATTAATAATCAAATGTTTTCATCTCCTCAAGAATCATGAAGACTCAATTAGTGCAGCAACGATATGAAGGATTTACAAAGTTGTTGGCATGGTCTAGACTCTAGAGAATGGCTGAAAAATGCTAGTTGCAAAAGGGTATAAAATACCATGGTCTAGACTCTAGAGAATGGCTGAAAAATGACTAGTTGCAAAAGGGTATAAAATACCCATCGTCCAGCAAAATACAATTTACCCTTTGTTACAGGCATATGTTATTCAAACTTTCAGAGGAATCCTTGTCTGCATCCAATATTAATTTTTCCTCTAAGATATCCTTGTCATACCACAAGTGATACAGTCCCCATAAGTAACTGGAAGATGAAATTTTGGGAGGGGAAATTTCAAGAAACCATGACCAGGTTCTGTTCCTATCAAAGGAATGGTTAAAGATAACTGGTAGATCCAAGAAGCAGCAAAAGAAAATATACCCTGCAACCGCACATGCTATTATTGAATCATTGTGAGAAAGAAATTACAATATTTTCTAAAATCTGCTGCACCGAAAAGGAGGTGGCAAGAAATGTGTTGTAATTCTTTTTCCAGGTTGAGGATGGCTTGAAGATGATCACCAAAGGTGGACATGCCTAGCTTCGCCATTGCAATTCATAGGTTGGTTTTGTTGTCACTTAGGATACTTTGCATACATGGTTGTGCCCCTTTTGCTTGCAATGCTTGGACCTTGATACTCCCATTTAAAGATTCTTAAAATTTAGATTTGATAAAATACAAGAACACAAATACATCTTGCATTGGTCAGGGCCAATGACATACTAAAATTCAAGAGGTCAATAAGCTGACTCCTCATAAAACTGCAGAAACTTCCAATCACTCCCTCCACACCTTTCATGTAAAAGTCGATAAAATAATACCCTCCAAAACCAAACATAACTCTTGCTCGTGTGACACTTATCCAGAACCTAGCAAAACAGTACTATGAAATTTGAGAATTTTGACTTATGAACCATCATTAACTGCTTATTAAAGTACTGAAGCAGTGTATTCCACAATCATGTGTAGGACTGCAAATACGTCAAGCAGGAACTGTGCATGCTTGATCCTCACCTGACTCCATCACATCTGTAGGTCATGATTTTGGACCCAAACTCAATCCATTGGACGATCAAGTCAGGTTTAGTTGGGCCCTTTAAAAAAGATTGAAAGCGATTCATTCATGTTGGCTCTGGGTGAAGCATGACCCGGGTGCAACCCAAAATGTTTGGGGTCAGGTTAGGACAAGGTCTGGTAGGGTGCACAATTTGGGTCAAGCATTTGGGTCAATTTGGGACAAGCATTTAGCTAAAAATACTACAGCCAATAATCAAACTTAAAGATGAATTTTTTTGATTCAATTCTTTTTAATTTGAGCCAAGAAAAGAACATTCCTAATATGACACTTTTCAAATTATAATTTTAAAGAATAAATAATTGAAATAGTTAAGAACATCACAAATGAGGATCCATCAAAGCAAACAATGAACGCCTAAATATAATGGACAGTAGGTGAAAGGAGGTGGGTTCGCTCAAGTATATAGAGAGGAATTAGTTTTGGTGAGGGGTCGATTCATTTGATGAACTAAGAAGGATGTCTTGGGAAGAAGAAGGGAGGTTTTGATATGATTTAGGTTTTCTAGGCCAGACTGGATCTAGTTAGGCATGTTAACTACGGACCAAAATTAAACCCGAATGATAATATTGGCTAGATCGGGTCGGGTTGGGTCAAGTCCAAAATTACAAAACCCAAACTTGACCTAATTTTCAAAATAGATTCAATTTTTGACCCCAAGGCAATACACAGTTCTCCAAAAATAGATGAGACCAAGTCTGATCAGGCTAAGACAATGTTGGATCATGGGTTGACCTAACCTGCTTGTAGCCCTAATCACATGACACTTATGTTCCCTATCCTTGTTATCCATTTTCCCCATCACCTCATTATCACATGCCCTTCTGCCTGCTGAACTCTTTTAACCTTAAATCAATCTACAAAAATCTTAATTTTGATATCCCAAATGCACAACAAATATATCTGGAATGAAATGAAATATATATTAAAAAACTTAGTTTATCACCGTTTCTCTAGCTACTACTCCCCTCCCCCCACAAAAAAGAGAGAGAGAGAGAGAGATAGAGAGAGAGAGAGAGAGTGATAAGTATATGAGTTTCTGATAATACTAGCAATGTCTATACAACCATCATCACCTACAGCAACTATGATATTGAGAAAGGGCCTTTTTTTTTGAGAAAAAGACTTTTTATTTGTCTTGGTTTTTCCTTTTTTCTTACTTTGTTTCACTTTCTTCAATGTTACTTGGGGGATACTTGGTATGATTGCCAATTGTTCAAGCATTCTCACATGTTCGAAAAGGCAACCTCTAAAACTCTAGGCATGTGGATATGTCTATGTGTTTGTATTTTGCCAGCGATTGTTTTTTATCCACAACCTATTTGGTGGGCTCAGTCATGGTTCAATAGCTTGACTATCGGTCAATCATGATTGGATCATTCATTCTCTCAAGCATCCAGTTGACCAGATCTATTTTCAGATCTCACATTTCGTAGTGACGGTAGGGGATGGATCACACACATTAAAGAGAGGTGGGATGATTGCAAGCAATGATAGGTACCGGGCTCTCACCAATGAAATGCAGGTTCTATTTTTCTCTCTCTCTCTCTCTCACCCCAATAGCCAACACCACTCTTCCACTTCTTCCCTTTCTTCCTCTTATTAATCATGTCTAGTGAGACAGTCTCCTTCTGAATTAGATCCATACTCCTCTCCCCTCAATAGCTGAGAAGTACCATTCCTCTTGCTAGCAAGAAGCCTCCAAGGTTTTTACCTTTACCTAACAGACAAAAGTGTCGTCTTCCTCTTCTCCAATGGTGGCTTCTTTTGGATCCCCATTGGTCTGGCAGCCTCTCTTTAGGTTATGATGGAGAGGGAAAGAGAGATTGAGGAAGGATTCAAATAGATCGAGAATGAGATATGGGCAGCCCTTCCCCTCATAGCAATTGAATTGAGTCAAGTGAAATGGTTTGAGATAGAAACTTTGAATGATTCAAAAGGATGAATCATCCCAAATAAACAGTTTGAGCAATTTTTTGATAATTACTAGTTTCTGTATGACCTTACCTACAACAGTTTGCAGATGATGGATTAGCAAGCAAACCTAGTCAAATTATCCAACTTTTAAGCACTACTTAAAATAATTAAATAGAAAATTAACCATGATAACTTTCTATTAAGAATATTATGACACTTTGCTTAAGGTGCCCACATAATTGTGATAATTTTATATTAAAAACAGAATAATGCTTTGGTTAAAGTATTTAATACTTGAAACAAAAAGTCCCCTACATCACACTAAAAAAAATATGCCAAGTTCCAACACTTTTTATTGATGCAGTAAGATACTTCAAAATGAAGAGTCCAGATATATCATGTCACATTTTAACATATCCAATTCGCCAAACTTGCCAACACTTTCAGAAACATTAAAAAAATGAGTGTCAACATGCATCGTAAGTTTTCTCGATTCCTTAACCTCTAAATACTTGCCTAAATGCTAGGTGAATCCACAGTTGCTTTGCTTACTACATCCTACAATTTTTTAATAGTTCACAATTTATCACAAGATCTTAATCTAAAACTGTAGGTAATGAAACCTAAGAATTGTTAATCTTAAAGGATCAAAAAATGGTTAAAGAAAATATAAAGCTACTTAATTTAACTATAAGCCCATGTTCTACAGCAAGCTTTGACATATTTCAATCATAGATGCATATTGGTAAATAAATCTGAAAGTCGGGAGACAAATACTCAGGTTAACAATCCAAAGCATTCACAAACATTGACATTACAAGAAACATTTGAACATGTGTAAGCCAAAAATCTTTATTAAACGCCAAGAGAATGCTTGATAAGTGAAATGTGCAAATTTATGACAAGATTTTTTTTTTTTTTTTTTTTTTTTTTTTTTTTTTTGTGTGTTAACAGTCAGAAAGTAATGCAATGCAAGTCCGAACTAAATTTAGCAGACGGACATTAGATTTTGAATTATTGTAAAAGAAGAAAGTCAACAGATCTACAGTAAAAGCATAAAAAACAAGCATAACCAATCACAAGAATATAAAACTAACCCAACAACCATAAAGAAAGAAGGTTCAAACAGCAGGGCTGCTGCAAATGATTAATGAAACACAGTTTGCTCTCCCATGAACTATCACCAACCAAAAGAAGAAAAAAAAGAAAAAGAAAGGAAAGTAAAAAGGGTCAGACATACTAATATGCCTGCCTAGATCTGATGAGAGTTTTCCAAGATTAGTTCCCACACAATCATTAAAGACCACTAACTGCTCACTAAGAACCATAATACACAAACAGCAGTTATAGTTTCCTATCAAGAACATCTCCACTTGGATGTAAACCCAGAAAGGTAACAGAACATGCAAAGCACTTGCAAAAATGGAAAAAAAAAAATCAATGCTAAATGGTAAATTCTTCAATAATGAATAATTGCAAATGCAATAAACTAGATCTGCTTGTAAGTTCCAGAGTTCATCAGCCCCAAATTCAATAAATCAAAATCGATCAGCAAGCATCCATCCCTCAAAAGCCAAAGTAACAGATACGATCGCCTCGAACACAAATTAAGCAGAAACCACCGATCTAAACCCAAAGAAAGAGACATGAGTGGGTCAAGATCAAACCAACCGACCCCGCTGGCAATGATGACACCGGTGACGACGGGAATGAGGGTGACGTAGGTGATCCAGGCCTCGCGGCGGAGAGTCATGATGTAGGCGAACACCGCCGTGAAGAACGGCGTCGTCGCCCCGACCGCCTGGTTGAACGACACGGGCAGGTAGCGCAGAGAGACGTTGCCGCTGACGACAGATCCACAGAAGACGAGACTCAGCGCCGCGATCTTCCAGAACTGAAGCCGGGACCGCACGGTCTGCATCGGGACCAGCTTGAGCCAGGCAATCGCGACGTAGCTGAGGAGAGAGCACGACGTCATGTGGCACATAGTGAGGAAGATCGGGTACTTGAATCCATAGTTGCTGAGAAGATACTTGTTGAGCAAAAGCACCCCAATGTTGGACGAGTACCAAGCCGTCACCAGCCCCACGGTGAACAGCCGCCCCGTCACCAGAGACGCCGACGGCGAGTTCCCCTTGCCGCTCATCTCCTCCCTCGTCTCGCCGCCCCCGCCTCCGGCGCCTCTATTCGCTTCTTGAGCTCTCTATATATACCCCACTTCTCGCTAATTCTTGATATATTGGGTGGATTTGTGGCAATAGGGTTTGAGGGGAGGAATCGGGGAGGAGGAATGGGCTTAGGATTAGGGTTTTGGGAGCGGATCGGTGGTCATGGGGCGCTGGATCTGAGAAGAATCGAGAGATTTGCCTGGAAATTTGGGGTGGGGAAAACGAAGGTCCTCGGTTGGCAAGACTTTTGCC